>NW_027397082.1:18560724-18667458 GCF_003265705.2 Callorhinus ursinus | reverse complement strand
GTGTGTGTGTGTGTGTGTGTGTGTGTGTGTGTGTGTGTGTGTGTGTGTGTGTGTGTTTTCCCCCACCTCCTGTCTTTCGGCAGCACCTCCAATTCAAACCATCTCTTTTGCTAAATACAAACTGACTAGACAAGCTAAGCAATTAAAAAGTTCCATTTTACAACACTTTATTGAGTGCCTACTATGTGCTTAACTCTGTACACATTTGTACATTTAAGCCTCATTTTACTGGGTAGGTGTTTCCCATTCTTTATAGATGATAAAACTCAGGTCCAGTGAGGCTGTGTAACTTCTGATAAAATGAAGTTTTGTGTTGTGCTCATAAAAACATCCCACTGTCCAGTCTGCAGTTAATTAGCCCAAACCATAAACTACAGCCCTGCCACTATCCAAGCAGCCATAGTCTCATACTTTGGGCCCAGGCTCTCTGACGCCCTATGAGGACTGGGGTGTATGCTGTCTCCCTCCAGGGATGACAACCACCTCTCTTGGTGGCTTATCATGTCTCTGCAGCTGTCCAGAAACAGACCACACTGGTAAACATTCTCTCCACCTGCTGTAACACGCATAACTTTTCCCCTCAACTCAGAAAACATGAGCAGTGACCCTGCTCTTTATCAAGTGCTGTGGTAAAACAACTTCCCTAGAAGGTCGGAGATAGCCCATCCTAGGACATGGGCAAGAAATCAAAACACACATGGCTAATAAATAATAAAGCCGTATCACTTAACAGTCTCAAAGCACTTTATACTACAAACTCATTTTCATTTTGTTGTTTTTGCTCACAGAATGAACACTCATTCCCATTATCTCTCTTTTAGGGAGAAAAGGGAAGAAAAATAAACATCAATTCTTTCATTCATTCATTCAATCTCTATAAGGAAAGAAAGCCAAGCTTTGCCTTAGTTGGCTTGGGTTTCAGTCACTTTAGCCAACTTCCCTTAAAGGTCAACTGATAGGTCCTTTGAAAGAATTTTTCTTGTAAGAAATGAAGGTAACAAGACCGCATGCCAAAAGATCCCAAAGAATCATTATCCTTATACTAGACAACAAACCTGACTAGATAACTAGACAAAATCATGCTAGAATAAAAGTTAAGCAAAATAATTAGGTTCAAAATTTACAAAAGCTTATACTAATCTTGTACATCATTAGTAACACCCAGCTGAAAAACATACTGAAAGAGACTGCATTCACAATAAAAACAAAATGCGTAACACATATAGGAATACTTAGTAATAAATGTGACTATATATATAGAGAGAGAACTTTACAGTGAAAACCACAGAAACTTTTGAAAAGGCACAGCATCTTTTTCTGCTGGGGAGTTGAACATAACACGGATAAATCTAACCCTAACCGATAACAGACTCTACCAAAAAACAATATTTAAAACAGTAGAAAAATGGAAAAATATATCTATGGAACAAAATGGAGTTCAAATGTACATACATACGTGTGTGTGTGTGTGTGTACACACACATAAACTTAATAATTGGCAACATAAGCTTTCTAAAACAAAGGGAAAGAGAATTGTTTAACAAAAGGTAGAGTGATAACTAGGTAGCCACTTAGGGAAAAAAAAAGTTAAATTCACCCTTGCACCAGAACAAAACTGATATTGATGAAAGTGTTATTTTAAAAAATCAAATGTAAGAAAACCAACAGAATATCAAAAAGAAGATTCATCAGGTCTGTGGAGAAATTGTAAATTTCTCAGTTTGGGGGTAAAAAAAGAAAAAAATCACAAAAGACTGACAGATTCTGATATATTTAAGTGTAAAACTTCTATAGGCTAAAAACAGTAAAGTAAAAAGGACTGGGGAAAATATTTGCATCAAAGATGACAGATGAGACCTAATATCTATGACCCACAGGATTCCAAATTTATGAGAAAAACATCAAGACCCCAATAATAAATGGGCAAAGACTAGGTATAGATGATCTCACAGGTAAAACAAACACATGGGAAAATATTTATTGGGGTCTGTAGTAAAAAAAAAAAAAGGCCAAAAAATAAAACTTTGGGATACAATCATATGCCCAACTAAAACAGATTTTTAAATTTTCATATGCAACTGGCTTAATCATTCTTTGTTGGTGCCACAGTAACTTAGTACAATTTTACACCATAACCTTTGACCCAACAATGCCAATCTTGAGCATTTATCCTAAGGAACTAATTTAAAAAGGCATATGTTGATCTCACTGATATGAGGAATTTGAGAAACAAGGTAGAGGATCATAGGGGAAGGGAGGGAAAAATGAAACAAGACAAAACCGGAGAGGGAGACAAACTATAAGCGACTGTTAATCTCAGGAAACAAACTGAGGGTTGCTGCAGTGGAGGGGGAGTGGGAGGGATGGGGTGGCTGGTGATGGACACTGGGGAGGGTATGTGCTATGGTGAGCGCTGTGAATTGTGTAAGACTGATGAATCACAGACCTGTACCCCTGAAACAAATAATATATTAATAAAAAACTTAAAAAAATAAAATCACTCAAAAAAATAAAAAGGCATATGTGTGGTATGTGACATATCTCAAAAGCTGTTACCCAAAAATGCTTTGTTTTACTGTTATCTATAATAGCAAAAATCTGGACACAACATGAAAGTTTAATATTAGAAGAATGTTTTTAATCTCATTATGGTAGAGTTTACAAACATTTATTATGCACCTATTCTGTCAAGATCAGTAAAACAGCAACTGGGAGGGGGCTGAAAAGTAATTTTAAATAATGAATAGTTGTCTAAAGGTAATGATATGGCGTTTTATGTTTTAAAAAACTCTTTAATGTTGTTATACTGTTTTAGAATTACCTTTTTTAAAACCCAAATTGGATGGAATTTTAGGTGCAATCTAAAAGCTTTTACTCACCCAATTCTTCCCCCCCCCGCCCCCTATTTAACAGTTCATGCACAGGTCTCAGATCCTACCCAAAACAGGCCAAACTGCAATACCATGCCTTTCTATACCACCTAGACCTAATCCAGTCCCCTGCCATAAGCAGGAACCCTTTTTTGTGTCGTTCTGCCTGCATCAAGTCAAACTACGGTTGACACTTGGACCAGGAGCCTTCTTTTCAGGTCTGAGCCCGTTCCTCCATATTCGATTTTATCTGAGCCCTGCAGCCTAACAACCTTCAGAAGAGGGTGAGTGGATGAATATCCCTAAAAACGTTCTGATAGACCACATAGTGGATATGGGTCCTACACCTGGACCGGAGGAGGCGTCCGAAGCCTCAGACCAGCCTGGCTCTTGGGGGGCTGAGGCACCTGGCCAGTCACCGTCTGCGAGGGAAGACACAATTACAAGCTGAAGGCAGTGCTTAAGATAGCTAATTAGGAGAAGCCGCCCAAGGAGGGTACCGATTGAGGGATGCTCATGGGAGGCTTTCTCGGAGGGGAACCTCCGACAGGAGAGGGGCGCTCGGGGAGGGGTCCCCGCCGAAGCCGGGTCTGGGCCTCGCATTCGGGGTGCGACACAACCCCGGGCCGACCAGGCCGCGGCGCCCCGCCCTTTCCCGGGACGCGGGCCGGCCCGGGGCGGGGAGCGGGCGGGTGAGCGGGCGCTTACAGGTCGGTGCCGAGCCGCGTGAAGCCGGAGTTGAGCGAGGCCCGGGCTATCCGGCGCCAGAGCAGGTCGCAGCTGGTGAAGCGCCGCAGCCAGCCGCACACCTGCGCCAGGCGGCCGAGGGCCCGCATGTCCAGGTAGGAGCAGATGAGCAGCAGCAGCTCCTCCGGCAGGCGCAAGAGCGCCGGCCCCGCAGCGGGGCGGCCGGCCGGCTCCCGGGCCGCCGCCTCCTCCTCGGCCGCTGCCGCCATGGCCACCCCCGCAGCCCCAGCCCCCGCGATGCAGCCCCACGCCTGACCCCCTCGTCCCTGCGCTCTCCCCGGCCTCGCGTCCTCCCGCCGCCCAGGCCTGACCCTCCATTCCTCCTTTTTCCCATCACCTCTTCCTCTGGCCTCCTTCCCCGCCCCTGCGCTCCCCTCATCTCTCCGCACGATCCTTCTCGCCCCTTCCTCCACGCTTCCGCCTCCCTCTCCTTCCTCCCCCGGGCCTGCCCTGGCTCCCTCCTCGGCCCCCAGCCCCGCTGCCTCCTTCGCTTTCTGCAGCCCCGGCTTCCCTTCCGCCCCGCTTCCTCTTCCGCCCTGTCCTGCTCCCGCTTTTCCCTTCCCCTTCCCCTTTCTTCGCTTCCCCCTCGCGACCCTCCCTCCCTGCAGTTTCCTCGCCTCCCCGCCCTCGCCCTCGCCCGGCCCGCTGTTCCCGGGCGGCCCCGGGTGGCCCTGGCTGCCCATGAGCGGCCGCAGGCCCTGCCCGAAGCACAGCCGAGCCGCCGCCACCGCCGCCCCGGGAGGAGGCGACACCATGTCGGACCGGGTCACATGGGGCGGCGCGGGCCGGAACCTGGGCCCGCCCCTCACACCCGCGGCCCTGGAGCCGCTGCGGGGTGCGGGCCAGGCCAGGGAGCAGACCTCTCCCCCACAGGCAGGACAGCCGGGAGCGCCGGGTGGAAGCACATGCGTTCATTCGTCTGGCATGTGAGGCCGGCTGTGGGGCGGCGAAGGCCCTAAGAAGAGCTTCCGCCTTCCAGGAATCTACCTAGTAGTGCTTCTGCCCTCAAGAAGCATCCACTTGGGTGGCCTTCCCTCTCTAGAAGCCCTCCTCTTCCTTGGGTGATGCCTCCTTTCCACAGGCCACCTCCCAGGGCCCCATGAAACGGCAGCCCTGGAACTTGGCACTTTCCTTTGCCCAGGTCCTCCCACAGGGTAGGAACCCGGTCCCGACAGTGAGCTGGTATTTTAGACATTTGGGGAGGCTGCAGTCCTCTAGATCCTGAATCCATAACTCCCAGTGATGTTATCAGTAAATGGCAAAACCTAAGGCTTCTTACTGGTTACCACAGAAGTGCAAATGGATTCTCCAGGGTCACCCAGGAGTCCTTCCCCCACACCACCCCTTCCATTCACAAGGGCACCGATCTGAAGGGAGAGCTAAGAAAACCCTACTGAAATCTAGACATGCTGTCCAACACATCCCGCTAGTCACATTGTAGCTATTGGGCATTTGAAATACACAACAGATTTTGAAGACTTATACAAGAAAAAGCATGTTATCTTTTTTTTTAAAGATTTATTTATTTTGAGAGAGTGAGAATGAGAGAGAGAGAGAGAATACATGAGAGGGGGGAGGGTTAGAGGGAGAAGCAGGCTCCTTGCTGATCAGGGAGCCCGATGCGGGACTCGATCCCGGGACCCCAGGATCATGACCTGAGCCGAAGGCGGTCGCTTAACCGACTGAGCCACCCAGGCGCCCAAGCATGTTAATTATCTTAATACTTCCATATTACATGAAGTGATAAAGATTTTTGATACAATGGGTAAAATATATTTTAATGTAACTACTAGGTAATTTATAGAGGGCCCCGGGGGGCTCAGTCAGTTGAGCATGGACTCTTGATTTAGGCTCAGGTCATTATTTCAGGGTTGTGAGATTGAGCCTCCATTGGGCTCTGTGCTCAGCGGGGAGTGCGCTTGAGATTCTCTCTCCCTATGCCCCACCACACCGCTTGCCCATGCTCTCACTCTCTAAATAAATAAAATCTTTAAAAATAAAATAAGGGGCACCTCAGTTGTTAAGCATCTGCCTTCGGCTCAGGTCATGATCCCAGGGTCTTGGGCTCGAGCCCTGAGTTGGGCTCCCTGCTCAGTGGGGAGCCTGCTTCTCCCTCTCCTGCTCCTGCTCCCCCTGCTTGTGTTCCCTCTCTCGCTGTCTCTCTGTCAAATAAATAAAATTTTTAAAAAATAAAAATTAAAAATTAAATTATACATGTGACTTGCATTTATGGCCCCAATTATTTTTCTATACATAGCACTGGACTAGGCAGTAAGATGGGAGGAAGATGACTAACCCTGTGTAGCCTGTACCCCAAGTCCTATTTGAGGGTTTTATTTTGTATTTACATCTGAAGACCCATTTTTAGGGAGCAAGAATGAATGAGAAATCAACTCTGGAAAATTATTCAATACCTAGGAGAGCCAAGGGGAGACCTAGGAAAGCTCCTACATTGTATTATGGTGCTGCAGAAGCATCATGTAACAAGGTCAGACCAGAATCTGGCTTTGCCCTAGAATTACTTTTTGATCTTAGCAAAACAACAACAAAAAACCCCACCTATCTTGGCCTTTTAGTGTTCTCAGTTTATAGTGGAGATAATGCCTCTGCCTTACTTTCGAGGGATAAATGAGATGATCCCTGTAAAATGCTTTGAACTCCTCTAAGAAAATTCTCAATAATAGTTACAGGTCAAATCCTGTTACAAAAAATACCCTTACAAAAAAAAAAAAAAAAAAACACAAAGGCTTTGAGTAGAAAAAGGTTTCCAAACTCCAGCCGGTGGTTTACTTAAATAAAAACAATATTTGATATGACATTTCAGTACAACTAAAGAATTTAGACCATCTCTTAAAGATCATTATAAAGAAATTATTCATAGGTATCATACCTTTAGAAAGTTTGAGGTAGGAATACTACAAATTGAGGTAAGGTCATCAACTCAACATTATTTGATTTTGCTACATTTGTGTACCATGAACCACTGTGGAAGGAAGACAGACAGGAATACAGCATATGGTTCCTACATTTTGTGTTCGACTGTGTTAAACATGTTTGTAATTTCTTATTCTTTGACTATTTTTTAACTGTTCCTCTATAGAGTAAAGCTGAGTTTATGCACATGACCTAGTTTTTACTGGAGAACTTGAAGACACAAAAAATTATTTAATTAACCCAACACAAATCAAGTCAGTGTTAAAGTCACAGAAATGTAACTTACTCTTTACCCTATGTTACCTTAATTGATGGAGAAACCAAACCATCATTTTAAAACATCAAATCACCCTTTAACACCCAAACTAGAAATCAAGTGAACTGTTTGAACTAGAATTTATGGCTTAATGATTTACCCAAAAAAAAGCCTACTCACTATGTAGAAAGGCAAAGCCAAAATGGAAAATTGGCATTTATTCTGTTACTTGGTAGTTATGTGTATCCCTAAAGTCCTGAGCATGAAAAGAAACCCAAAACTATAGTCTTAGCTCAGAGAAGCAGCTAGAATTTTTACTCTCAAAATTCTTTTTTGGGTGAGAGTACTTAAAAAGAAAAAAAACAACTATGGCTGAAAGATGGGTTTATAATGAAAGTAAATGTATATCTTCATAGAGTACCTGAATAGCATTTTACTGTCAAGAAAATAAATATATTAATAGCTCCCCAAAAGGGAGATAGAGTAGAGTGGACTTTAGAATATTTTTAAGAAAAGTCATCAACTCTCTTGAAGTTCAAATTCAGGAAGCAATCATAATAAAATAATGTAGGGGGTGAAATTTACCTTTATTTTTATAAAGCTTTTTATTAAAATTTTAAATTTGCATATTAATAAGTAAACTGAGAGCATTAGACTACTTTAAACTTAGCCAGAAACATGAAGCTGAGAATATATTAAAACTTAAGATTCAATATGAATTTCACACTTGGTATTTAGAAAGACTAATATTATTGGGCGCCTGGGTGGCTCAGTTGGTTAAGCGACTGCCTTCGGCTCGGGTCATGATCCTGGAGTCCCGGGATCGAGTCCCACATCGGGCTCCCTGCTCAGCAGAGAGTCTGCTTCTCCTTCTCACCCTCCTCCCTCTTATGCTCTCTGTCTGTCATTCTCTCTCTCAAATAAATAAATAAATAAATAAAATCTTTAAAAAAAGAAACACTAATATTATTTACTTTTATACTCGGTATTTAGAAACACATTATTTACTTTTAAGGAGGATTTTTAAGTATAGAAATAAAGTTCTTTGTGTATGTCCATGTAAGTGATGTGCATAGTAGTGACTATTGCTGTTACAGGTAATTATGTATGCTTAGGATTGTAAACAACACTAGAATTGTGTGTTCTGTCCATTCTTATAAACACAGACGGCAGTCTCAGACAGGAGCCCATGTACCCATTGGTCAAACACTCAGGGCCCCAGCCTTTAACTTTAGGAGTAGGCAGATTTAACAGGGGAATCATTCTGAGCTGAACAGAAAGAGATGATTTTGTGAATGACAGTTTTCAATGGCATATACTGGTTCAGATGCTCACCATTATACTTGTATAATAATAATAGCTTAAACACTTACTATTTATCAAGCAGTATTATAAGAGCTTTCCATGTATTATCTTATTCCTATCAACAATCACATGAGGAAGATACTATTAACCCAGTTTTTTGCAGGAGATGAGACCGAGGCCTGTGGCCACATGGTTCCTAACTGGCAGTCTAACCCCAAAGCCGTACTCTGAACCATGCCTTTGCCATACACAGCAGAGAATGGAATAGGACACTCAATTCAGGGTCCTCTGAGATTCCTTGCAACCGATAAAGACACACTTAATAATATTATACTTTACCTCAAGCAGTTCTAGCATCTAAATAAAAGCTGCTTCTAAGCAGTTAAAGTAGCTCCTTTCTTATCTCCAATACTTTTTAAGCGTTAACTATGTAGACCTCCAGCCTCTTAGTGCTATTCATAATCTTTTTGCAAAACTTTAAGGGGACTTATAGGAACTAATCTATCTTACAAAAGAGCATTTTACTAAAGTTTAATAATTTGCTTCAGCTTCAATTCCCTCTGTTAAATTTAAATGACAATATACGGGGGTGCCTTGTTGGCTCAGTTGGTTAGGCATCTGCCTTCGGCTTGGGTCATGATCTTGGGGTCCTGGGACCGAGTCCTGCGTCATGCTCTCTGCTCAGCGGGGAGTCTGCTTCTCCCTCTCACTCTCCCTCTGTGCTCTCTCTCAAGTAAAAAAATAAAATTTTTTAAAATAAAAATATATAAATAGCCATATATCTACAGTACATATTATATAAGCCTTTTTTGTAAATTTATCCCTATTTGTAAATATACAAAGGGAGATTTTGTGAAACGATGCTAATAATGGTTCTTTCTATGCCATATGATCCAATAATTCCACTACTGGGTATTTACCCAAAGGAAACAAAATACTAATTTGAAAAGATGTGTACTGCTATATTATTTACAAGCATTATTTACAATAGCCAAAATACAGAAACAACCTAAGTGTCCATCAATACAGGATGGATAGGGAAGATGTGGTATATGTATACAAACACATACACATGTGCACGTGCACGCACTGGAATATTATGTAGCCATAAAAAGGATAACCTTATTCCACTTGCAACAATATGGATGCCCCTAGAGGGTAATATGCTAAGTGAAATAAGTCAGACTGAGAAAGACAAATACCTTATGATTTCACTCATGTGAAATCTAAAAAACAAAACAAATGAATAAACAAAAAGTAGAATCAGACCTATAAATACAGAGAACAAGCTGGTGGTTGCCAAAGGGGGAGGGGTAGGGGGTTGGGCAAAGTGGGTGAAGGAGAGTGGGAGACACAGGCTTCCAGTTATGGGATGAGTAAGGTCACAGGAATGAAAGGCACAGCAGAGGGAATATAGCCAATGATACTGTAATAGCGTTGTATGCTGACAGACGGGAGCTACTCTTGTGTAAGCATAGCTTAACATATAAAGAAGTTGAATCAGTATGTCGCACACCTAAAATTAATATAACATCGTGGTCAACTACACTCAAATGAAAGAAAAAATTTTTTTAAAGTAAGCTCCAGGCCCAGCATGAAGCCCAACACGGGGCTTGAACTCACAATCCTGATATCGAGACCCGAGCTGAAATCAAGAATCGGACACTTAACAGAGGCGCCTCTCAAATAAAATTTTTTTGAAAAATAATGGTTATTTCTAGGCAATAAATTTTTGGATTTTACTTTGTACTTTTCTGTATTCCTTGACTTTTTAAAATAAGAAGCATGTATCACTTTTACAAGATCAATGAAGTCTCTCAAAAAGAAAAACAGTTGTCATGAGTCCAAACACACCATGCAACAAGAAAGTTGGAGATCTGAAGCCTAGATTATTACCAGAATTTTTAACTAGCCACCTAAGTTTCATTAAACTTTATTTATTCCATTTAAAATGTCTATCATGTATTAGTAAAATAAAGAACAAATTAGAGTATTAGAAAAGAGAAGAAATAAGGGGCCTAACAGTGAATACTGTAAATACTGTATCTATAAACATGTGAGCATCTCACAAGTAGAAGGACGGAGTCTAAAGTTTTGTTTTCAGAAATTATCATAAGGTTGGTAGTTTATATTCATCATTTAGACATACCACCAAGATCTTCTGTTTTTTATGATTCCACCATCTTTGTCATATTCAAAGATAAAAGATTTTTATTTCATATGAAACAATTTTAAGGTAATTGGGTAATGGGCATTAAGGAGAGGACTTGATGTAATGAGCACTGGGTGTTCTATGCAACGGATGAATCACTAAATTCTACGCCTGAAACTAATATGCTATATGTTAACTAAATTGAATTTAAATAAAAATAAATAATAAAGTACTGTTTAAAAATAGTTACTTTATGCAGGAAAAAAACAAGGAAATATGACCAAATGCTAGAAATGGATACTTAATGAGAAGTAGAATCATGGGTAGTTCTTTCTGCTGTTGTGTTACACTTTTCTGCATTTTCTAAGTCTTCTGCAGTGAACATGTATTACATAAATAATCAGTTCTTGAAAAATCCTAAGAAGTATTTATATCTAAATGTCAGAAATAATTAAATTAGTTCATTTTAATATTAAAGTTCATTTTACACATCACCCATGCAGAAGAATTCCTAATAATTTGTGTTATACTTCATCTTCACTAAGGCAGAGCATAACTCTCACCCACCCCCACTCCTAAAGTGAGGGCTGCACATAGTGATTCCTTCTAAAGAGTACAATACGGAAAGAGGGGGGAGAGTAACTTTACGGTGGAGAAAGCTGACAAACACTGTTTCAGCCAGGTATCAAGGTCAATATCAACAGTGATAAGTCATGTTGATAGTAGGTACCCTTGATATATCATGATGAAAATTGTACTTTACCTCTGTGGCCTTCCTCCCCAAAACCTGTAATCCCAGTCTACCAATGAAAAAAAAATCAGACAAATCCCAATTGGCAGACATTCTACAAACTACCTGCTAGTGCTCCTCAAAAATGTCAAGATCATCAAAAACAAGGGAAGTATGAGACCCAAGGAGATATAACAACTAAATGTAATGGGCTATTCTGGAGCAAAAAAGAAAAAGGATGTTAGGTAAAAACTGAGGAATTCTGATTGGTCCATTAATCGTTACAAATGCATGATACTACTGTAAGATGTTGATAATGGGAGTATATGGGAACTCTCTATACTGGCATCACAATTTTTCTGTAAATCTAAATCTGGTCTACAAAATAAAAGTTTTTTCTTAAAGTTTTAGCATTTTATGACTTTTACAGAAAATCAGCATTAGGATAAGATAAATTCCTGTGTTGCCATGTGGCATCAGAATTTGTGATTTTTCTGATCTCTGTCAGTAGGAAGACTCATTTGGCACAAGATGATGGAAGATATAAAACTTAAAGATGAAGGAAACCACAAAGTCTTGTGAAATTTTCATGATCAACTGGAGATTTCTTTAAATAAATATACACTTATAAACAAATATCCATACAAACATACATAGATAAATAAAAATAAGGTCATCATTAAGATAGAATACATGCAGGTCATCTAGCTGGCGCAGTCGGTTGAGCATTGACTCCTGGTTTTGGCTGAGGTCACAATCTCAGGGTTGTGAAATTGAGCCCCACATGGGGCTCTGCACTCAGCGGGGAGTCTGCTTGGGATTCTCTCTCCCTCTGCTCCTCCCCTGCTCCCTCTCTCTCTCTAAAATAAATAAATCTTTTTTTAAAAAAAGAATACATGCACATATGATCTTATGAGTTCTCTTCCAAGAAAAGAGTGATAATTAAGCTCTAGGAAAAAAAATAAGTATATCTTTAGTAGTTCTGGAAGAAAGTGCCAGGTCAAATATAAAATTCTTATATCTGATTCTATAATTATTATTACTATTTAAGAATGCCTAACTTCAGCTAACTTTTTTCATCTGAGATATTCATTACACTGAATGAAACCAGAGGATATAATTTATCTTGTCGTAGGTTTAGAGTCTGTTAAAAATGAGAAAAATACAGGGGCACCTGGTGGCTCAGTCGATTAAGTGTCCAACTCTTGATTTCGGCTCAGGTCATGATCTCAGGGTTATGAGATTGAGCCCTGTATCCTGCTTGGAGTCCGCTTAATATTCTCTCTCTTCCTCTCCCTCTACCCCTCTCCCCTACTCTCCCTCTCTTGAGAGAGAAAGAAACACAAAAAGCAACTCTTCTGGAGTTTCAATCACATTATTTTGAACATATAGCGGGTTGTGTTCAATTGTTAAGCATGAACAAAAGTTTGGATGTAAATGGAATAAGGATAAGTCTTATTTAATTTTTTTGGTTTTTACTTTGGTAAAAAAATGGATATATACACACACTCTCATATACTACATCAAGAGCAGTTATGGCCTTTGTACTAAAACTGCACTGTTATCCTTTGTGGTCCTGTGTCACTGCTCCTTAAAAATTATATATTCTATATAATGTGCCTATTCTCTTTTCTATAGCAGCTGTTTCAAACACAAATGCAGAGATGAATGAGGAAAATCCCCTACATTTAAAATCCACCATGGAGAGAAAAGCAGGAAGAGGTCCAAGCTAGCCCCTCGGGATTTTCCCAGGTTCAGTAGATTGACCTAGAAAATAAGGAATACAGCTTGAGCTCTTCTTCCTTTAGCAGTGCAAGCACTGGTCAGAGAAGTTTCCAAACACATGGAGCTTAGTGAGACCACCTGCTCCTAACACAAGACAATGGCTACTGGACCACCAACTCTGTTGCTTCAAGTCAACACCAGCTCTCCTTTACAACAGATGACAGGCTTTCTGCCAGAAGACTCTCTCAGTAAAAGAGTGAGCAAAGAAAAGCTAAACTTCTATCTGCAATAGAAGCTCATAAATCAGGAGCCAAAATGAACACATTAAAAAGCTGAAACTGAACTTGGTCTGACAGTAGAACCAAACAATAATCATATAGATATTAGCCCTGGTCAGGCTGAGTTAAGAGTTCAAATCCTCACTTGGCAAGGGTGTGGGCTTCCAAGTGCTGTGAAGCAACCATAAGAGAAATTTTTGCCCAGGTACTCATGCATGCTTTAAGCATGACCAATCTTGGCAGATGTGTGGCACAACCCAGGGGCTAGCCTGGACCTCTTCCTGCTTCAGGGGATCTAATCTATAACCTCCCAAGACCTTCATTACTTAGACTACTCAATAATAGGAGAGGAATCACAATGGGCAGGCCCCACAGCTTGTCTCACTCTCCCAAAAGAGTTGAGGTCAACTAGAAGTTCCGATTTCTCTGATTTGAGTCCTTAGTCATGTATGAGATAGCATGTTGAACTGGTTTTTAATTAAAGGTGTATGAAGCAACATTTAATAATATTTCATAGGTTAAGAGAATCAAAGTTCATATCAGCTATTGGAAGGAAATTCTCAATACAGAATCTTATGTTAACCCATATAGGAAAATCCATGAAAAATGGGATTTTAAATGTTTAAGCAGTTAGGTCATGACACAATCCTGGTGGGATCCATGATGATACTGAGAGGAAATAATTCAAAAAATCATTCAAAGTCTTGGCATCACACAACTTCCATAACGCTATTTTTTTTGAAAACCATATACCCATATCTCTTTGTGTAATTTTTTTAAGTTTTTAAATGTTTAGAAAATAAATTTGAAAATTTGTTCAAGAGCCTTCCACGTTTCAACTCAGTCACTTATTTACAGTACCAGGGACAGTTATAGATACCACCTGTGAAGAAACAAGCCACTGACAGAGAATAGAAGCATTTGGAACAAATGTATTCCAAACTGTTTAAATAAATCATGGAACATCTGTAGAATAGGATACTAAGCAACTGTGAAAAAGAATGAGGAAGATCGATTTAAAATTAAAAAAAAGAATGAGGAAGATCATACGCATTGTTATAGAATGATCTCTAATATACATTGAGTGAAAAAACCAAGATACGGAATAGTGTGTAAGAATATATTGCCATTTGCGGGGAAAACTACATTTGTGTGCTTTGGCTTTTGTATGCCAAAAATCTCTGGAGAGTTACACAAAAATCTAGTACCAATGTTTGCTTCTAAGGAGGGGACCTGGGTAGCATGCTATTTTATACCTTCTGAATTTTTAACTATTAACTATTTATAGGTATCACCTATCATATCACAAGCTTTACCTCTCAAAAGGGGACATGCTTTAAAAAGTGAAAGGGCATTTTCAAGCATGTTTTGGGTAAACGGAAGAGGCCATAATGAAATAAATTGCCATTATTTTGTTATAGAGAGCTACAGTTGACAAGGGGGAGGGGGATTTTGCAATCTGTTAACTGGGATGTCAGAAAGTAGATCAAAATGAATACCCAGACTGTGAAAATATGGTGATTACTCACACAAGGAAAAAGCATCAAATCCATCTCATTGCATTTTAAGTCAGCAGTGATATGTTAGGAAAAAGGACTGAGCAGGAAGAAAATACTGGAACTCAACTACAAATTATAAAAGGAGAAAGAAAATCATTTGTGAAATAGCTTCAGAATGTTGTAGCATCACAGTAAAATGTATAAGTTTTCAAATGAACTCCAGCAAATCCTGAAATTAGTAAAACAATTTCACTGTCTTCACTTACACAAACACACCGGAAAGCACACACACATCAGACACACGCTGTAAGCAGCCGATAAGACCATTAAGACAATTCTGAACTTTATGGCTATTTCTTTTTTAGGGGTCATTCTTTGCATTTTTACTGCCCTTAAATTTACCTCTTCAAGTCACAGCAATGCAAATTGAGCTTCCTTTCTTCTTTAGTTTTGTTTCCAACCAAATCTTTTGTACATTTCTGGAATTTAAGCCACCTGAGTTACCACTACTTATCTATAACACCATTGCTTTGAGGGATTAAAGCAGGTTTCTTGTAATACACTTAGATCAAGAGTTATCTGAGTTGAGAAGAATATCCTGTTTGTGGAATCTTTTTTTTAATTTTTTTATTATTTATTAATTTTTTTAAATCTTGAGTTGTTTTGATTTCCCCTGAGAGCAGTAATCTTCAGCAAGTAATATTTTTTAAAAAAGCTCCCAACCCACCACAAAACATTCCAAGTGATTTTAACTCCTGAATGAGGTTGGGCTACCTGAGTGATTCTCTCTCTTCTCTTCTTTGGCAGAAAGGATTAGAAACCTCCACAGAAACTTGCTCTCTATTAAAGTGGAGTGCTGTGCATTCATTGGCAAGAGGTGAATTGTTTTCAGATTACATGTGAAAGAGTGTGTGTGTTTCTTTCCCACATCAAAGACTTGGATGGAGGCAGTTCTGAGTATTGCCAGGGATGCAAGAATTGGTGCTAAAGTGATTAACAAAATTGCTTTCCTGCAAAAGAAGCACAAAACATTACCTAGGGATTAGAGGAGGAGAGGGCAAGATTAAAGGTGATGTTGAATTTTGGGTGGAATATCTTATCCATCTTTTTCAAATCATGCTTCAAGGATTCTGCGGCCCCTCCTCAGGGAAACCTGAGCAAATCAAGGTCTTGCTTTCTCAAGTTTTGTACACAGGGGCTCCAACAGGGTAAAATTAAAGCTACTAACATAAGCAGCACTTACTTGTGACCTCCATATCTTCACCTCACACTACAAATACATTTCGGATTTTGAATGGATTTTATTCAGCACACACCAACGACTCCCATTAATCAAAGATTCTTTCATTTGTAATTGGTATGTGTGTCCACCTGTTGGATTTAAATGATAGTGTTTTGTAGAATTTCTGGAGTGGTCTGGTTTTAGTAAATCCCTACTTGATTAGTATAGCATCCCTTTTTAAACATCTTTCCCAGTGAAACCTTCATCTAGACAAATGTAAAAAACAAACAAACAAAAAATAGAACCTATATTCCAAATAGTGAAGGAAAGACCATATAGCAAACCTCACAATTACTAGTTTAGGACATTATTTTAAATAAGGGCATCTCTAAAATGCCCTATGACATTCTTTGTCACTTAGCATTTTTTCATCTCTTTTAAAAACTGAATTTAGGTTGCCTTTCCTCCAAGAAGTCCTCCTGACGTTAGTCTCCTAAATTGAGACAGGCAGAAACATATAGGTACATGTAACTGTTCTGGCGTGAATAAACTTTTCTTCCTCCTTGCTTTCTTCCTTTAAAACATTAAATCCCCGAAAGGAATGAAACATTTATCTGGCTAGGTGGGAAAAGCATAAAGTTGAATGTAATAGCAAAATAAATAAATTTGAAGCAATATATACAGTATGATGCCATTTATGAAAAAAATTAACACAAAAAACAATATCTTACCTCTTGAGGGAACATACACGTGTATGTAAAAGTACAAAAAAGAGAACAGAATTATACATCTTAAACTCATGGTAATGGCCGCCTCTGGGAAGGAAGGTGGGAAATGAGATTGAGGGTAGTGGTGAAAGGGAATTTTAGCTACATCTATAACATCTATTTCCTTTAAAAGAAAAAAAAAAACCCATTAAGCTAAGATGATTCACTTAGGCATAGTTAGGGGACGTGAAGGGTCATTGAAATTCTTATCTAAAAACACAGCAGAGGTTTGAGATCTCATCTTTGTCCTCAAATTATCCTTTCACATAACATACGGAGGGTTTTTCTGTCAGACAGAACTTACGTCTCACTTTCTTTGTAACAACAATAAAACTTGTTTCAAATTGATTAAATAATTCAGAAGAGTTGTTACCTCTTTTCCCACAATAACATTATCCTCACAAATTTATGTACCATTGTGAGGGAACTTGATCTTTGCATGTGTTCTATAAGGAACAGGAGTCCTCAGGAAAAAGAATAAACAAACAAACAAATAAATAAGCACAATTTGCTTGCCATCCGGCAAGCAACAGTTTGTGGGTGTTTGCATTTTGAAAAGTTGTTTCTCGAGGTTGCCTGTGTGACTTCTTCGCTTTCAGGAACGTGTTGAGAACAATCATTTTTTATCTGTCTTTCCCCCGGGGTCCCGTAAGGTCACTGGACATAAGATAGCTGTGAAATTTGACATTGTTCCAATTTAAATGCTTTACTCCAGCAAGTGCAAGACTGTGGGCGCGTCAGTGTGGGGATTGCCACGGCCAGGCCGGTTCTGAGACTCGCCAGCCCTCCAGGCTTCAAAGCCTGCCATCCTTGATCTCACTAAAGAATGTTTTTGAATTCTATGTCCATCTAGTGGTTGCCTGCAAAGATCTACTTGGCTTTTTCTTTCTTCCCTTTCTTTCACACTTGATCAGTGAGATTCTGTTTGTGATGGGGGTTTCGCCCCCCTTGGTCTTTAATTCTTTCACAGGTGGTTTCAAAGTGTCTATCCTTAGTCACTGCTTTCTATAAACAAGCAGGAATTCATGAACCCCAGTCACTGATGGCTCTCCTCACGCAGCAATTCTCCTCTCACTTTGAAAATAGGCTGTTTTGTGGACAGTAAAGTACAGTTCTTTTTCACAGATGAGATTAGAGGCTTGAGGGGAGGCTAGAGGGAGGGGAGTTTCTTTCTTTTCCTTTTTTCTTTTTCTTCTTCTTCTTTTTTTTTTAAACCGGAGAGACTTTGTGTTGTAATTCATTTTAGCAAATGCAAGAACTTTACTTATTTTACACTCAGTTGCACCTTCGGCTAAAGATGATATGGTACTAAGCAGAAGGTGCTAGGAATTTGCTGATTTCCTCATTAATTCCATTGTCTCCAGCATTCCAAGTATAAGGGTAGGAGCTGAAGATCCAGTGGTGAGAGGAGCTAATGTGGTTGTATATCCAAGGAATCAAATGATCTCAGGTCCACTGGAGAATTCTGATCTGCCACAGGGGTGGCTGTATCTCACGTTACTTCCTCCCCTCTGTAGGCTTGAGAAGTCTCTCCTCGGGACTCAGTTCCTCTGATTTGAGGTTTTAGAAGGAATGGGATTCAAATGCCTATCTGTAGCAGTCACTGGTCTTTATGGTTTTCATATGGATCCTGAAACTTGGGGAGTTGATGGATTTATAATATTCTGAATTCTGTGAGAAAAAAAAATGGAGGCCAAGTTTCCTAACACATCGACAGACAAAGGATATATGTGCATCTTGGGCCACCCTGGTCTCTAGAAATATGGGTGCACACACAATTAAAGTCACTGCCTTCAGGGATGCCTGGGTGGCTCAGCTGGTTAAGCATCTGCCTTCAGCTCAAGTCATGATCCCAGGGTCCTGGGATCGAGTTCCCAGTTCTGCTCCCTGCTCTGTGGGGAGCCTGCTTCTCCCTCTCCCTCTGACGCTCGTTCCCCCTGCTTGTGCTTGTTCTCTCTTTCTGTCAAATAAATAAATAAAATCTTAAAAAAAAAAAAAGTAGGGGCGCCTGGGTGGCTCAGTCGTTAAGCGTCTGCCTTCGGCTCAGGTCATGATCCCAGGGTCCTAGGATCGAGCCCCGCATTGGGCTCCCTGCTCAGCGGGAAGCCTGCTTCTCCCCCTCCCACTCCCCCTGCTTGTGTTCCCTCTCTCGCTGTGTCTCTGTCAAATAAATAAATAAAATCTTAAAAAAAAATAAAAATAAAGTCTTCATTCCAGCTCAAATTAAAACAATAGATATTTTATTATTTTAAAATACTTGCTCTTTATAAAGATTTATTTACTTGAGAGAAAGAGAGAAAGCATGTGTGCAAATGAGGGGAGGGAGGCAGAGGGAGGGAGACAGAGAGAATCTCAGGCAGACTACCCGCTCAGCATGGAGCCCGATGTGGGACTCGATCTCACAACCCCAAGATCACGACCTGAACCGAAATCAACAGTCCAATGCTTAACCTACTGCGCCACCCAGACACCCCTAAAATACTTGCTCTTTGTAAGTGTAACATACTTTATCAGAATCAACTTAAAAAACATAAATTGTGTACACCCAACATTGTTTATAATAGCAAAAACTACAATTAAACAGCCTAAATGTCTATCAATGGGCAACTAGCTAAATAAACATGTCCATCTATGGAATAGTATGTAATCATTTGAAAGAGTGAAACTGGAAAAGAGTGACATGGAAACATATCTAAGAAATGGAGTTGCGTGAAAAAAAGCTGACAAATTATGCTACGAAAATGATACGTACAAAACAACCCTATATATATGTCAGGTACACGTATGTATGGGCTTGAGGGAGGTGATCTAAGGGAATTTTAATCTTATCTGTAATGTTTTACTTTTTTACAAGGAGGATGTATATATGTAATTCTCATATAATTAAAAATAATTTTTAAAAACTTTTTAATGATTTTTAAAGCCAAACTGAAGGTAAGTGAAAATAAATAAAATCACCTATAATCTGCTACGCAGCCTTCCATATAGTCTTTTGTATATATACTTTTCTAAAAATTGTTTTATTGTTTTATTATTTATTTACCATTTTAATCATTTAAAAGTGTTTTAACCATTTTAAATGTACAGTTGAGTGCCATTAACTACATTCAAATTGTTGTGCAATCATCACCACCATCCATCTGGAGAACTTTTTCATCTTCCCAACCTGGAACTCTGTACCCAATAAACAACAGCTCCCCATTTCCCCCTCCCCAGCCTCTAGCAACCACTGTTCTACTTTCTGTCATTATGTGTTTGACTACGCAGGTACCTCATGTAAGTGGAATCATACAGTTATTTGTCCTTTTGTATCTGGTTTATTTCACTTATCCATGTTGTAGTATAGGTCAGAATTTCATTTCTTTTAAAGGCTGAATAATTTCCACTATATGTATACAACACATTTTGTTTATTCATTCATCTACCAATAGACACTTGGTTTATTTCCTTTTGGCTATTACAAATAATGCAGCTATGAACACTGGTGTACAAAAGCTGTTTGAATCTCTGCTTTCAGTTCTTCTGTGTATATACCCAGAAGTGGAATTGCTGGATCAAATGGTAATTCTATGTTTAATTTTTGGAGAAGCCTCCATACCGTTTTCCACAGTTGGCTGTACCAGTTTGCATTCCCACCAGCAATGCACAAGGGTTCCAATTCCTCCACATCCACACCAACAACTTGTTTTCTGGGTTTTTTCTTTTTTTTAAGATTTTATTTATTTGAGAGCGAGAGAGCACAAGCAGGGGCAGGGTGAAGGGGCAGAGGGAGAGGGAGAGAGAGAAGCAGGCTCCCTGCTAAGCAGAGAGGCACTCCTCTGGGATCATGACCTGAACTGAAGGCAGATGCCCAACCGAATGAGCCACCCAGGTGCCCCTGGGTTGTTTTGTTGTTTGTTTGTTTTTTTTAATAATAGTCATCCTAATAAGTGTGAAGAGATCTGTATTTTTTAAAATTAAAAATTGGCCTCAACTATAACTTAATATAACCTTGATATTTTTCTATGTCATTAAATATTCTTCAACAATATCATTTTAATGCCTGAATAGCATCCCACTGAGTAAGATGTACCATAATTTACTCAACCAATTCCCTATTACTAGAAATTTAAGTGTTGCCAATTTTTTGGCATTATAAAGAGTACTCCATATTCACATTCTTGACTTTGCTTTAAATTTGCTTATAAATTCTTAACAGTGATATTGCTGGGTCATAGAGCATGTACATTTTTTAAGCTTTGAAGATCAACATCCAATTTAAAATTCAATTAAAAAGAGGGATTGGAGGCTACACACTTAAAGACCCCAAGCAAACTACTACTTAATCAGTTGAGAAATTCGCTCACACAATGTAAAGAGTGGGTATTGTCTGTTAGCCCTCCAGCAATTCGCCTTTCACCATTGACCTATGTGGAAACCTTCAGCTTAGAAAAAGAATGTAGAAGCCTCTTACTTGGAAGGCTTGGTTCAGGGGTACTCGGGTGTTATGAGCATTTTCATCACTGGAGCTCACTACTGGATCCAGAACCAATCTGAATCTCTTTCACTCTGCCCCTTACTGTAATATGATGCTGTCTCTGGGGTGGAAATTGCATAAGAATTTAAGAAAACCCAGGAATAACACAACGGAGAAAGTAAATTCAAGAGGAGGAATCATCCAGGAATAAAGGAGGGAGGCTTTCTTCCTCCTTTCTGTCCAAGTAGCAGTTGGTACAGCCCATGACCCCACATAGCCTTGGACTTGGAAATCCTGGACAAACTTTAGTTATATCACTCTGCTACTCAGAGACCTCTGCCACCCATCAGCTTTGTAGTCAATATGAACCCCTTTGCCTAGCACTCAAGAGTCTGGTTTCCCAGGACCTCGCTCCAGCATGAAACCTTCCATTCCATGCCAACGGACCTATTTACTATATCCCCAGCAAGTAGCACATATGTGGAAAGACTTTTGGACTTAGACTTCAACAACCTGATTTTGAACCCTGCCTCTGCCATTTCTTTAGTAGGTGACCTTGGGCAAAATATTTCATCTCAAAGAGCCTCAGTTTCCTCATCGGTAAAATAGGGATGACAAAGCTTAATTTGTGGGACTATCATGTACATGTTATACTGAACAGCATGCAAAAGAAGTTAATACAATGAGGAGTGACATGAATGTCTTGTTTTTCCTGGACTCTCACCCTTTGGTCCCACCTGTTCTCTTTCTGGAAAAGTCCTCTCTCATCGGAATCCCACCTAGTCATCAAAACAAACTCATGTTTTGGCCCCCTTGAAAGCCCACCCATGAAAATCCCTAGTACTCCCCGACTAGACTATTCATTTGGCAATTGTCTAGACGACCTGGTATTGGCCATACTTTCACCATGTCTTTGTTCTCCAAAGGACAGAAACCATGCCTACTACCTACTACCTCTTTCCCCCACCCCACTTTTCTCCCTCTGTATCAAGAACATTTTACATATAGTACACGGTAAATAAATATTTGCTGACTGACCCTTTTCACTTACCCTGCCCTTCATGACCTGCCTGTATCAGTAGGCCCGTTATCAGTCCTTCTAAATAGACTCTCTCCTGGCATAATTTTCAGGGAGCATGGATTCCAATTTTGCCCCATAAAAATCATTAATGTTAGCACTTCTGATTCCAATTTTGCCCCAATAAAAATCATAATTAATGTATAGCACTTCCTTGCTTACAGCAGTAGCCTGTAAAGTCAACGGAATGGATATTGTTATTACTACCCCTATTTCTTAGGGACTCAGAGAGGTTGAGCGATTTGTCCAAGGCCACAAAGCTAGGGTATGGCAAAACTGAAAACTGAACTCAGATCTACTGATTGCAAAGCTCATGCTCTTGGCCTCACATAATAAAACCTCTCTCCATATTTGACTGTTAATGAACATTGGTCCCTCTGTGAAGTAATATTATCATTGAATTTTAGGTCCTTGCCTAAGAAAAAGATGGTGGTGTTCTTAAACTTCTTTAGTGTTTGCAGAGGCATGAAAGAAACATACATGATATGCAAGTGCTCAACGAAATGTTCCAGGGGAGAATCTTGTGTAAATTATTTCCTTGGGACCCAGAATGAAAGCTGGGCTTACAGTGGGAAGGTAAAAGTATCTTTTCCACTATATCTTAATTAATTGCAACTCGAAGCAGCCCTCTTAGAAATGGTTCCCCCACTATACTCCTGACCTTCTTTGGTGACTTTCTGCCCACACCCCTCAAGACTCAGGGGCTTCTGCTCCAAGGCCTTGACTCTGGCTCCCAGGGGTTCTTCCCCTGCAGTCACCCTCCATGAATTAGGGTCCCTCCAGCAAAGAGCACAACTCTTTAACCACAGCTCTAGGGAATCATAAATGATCCTGATTAGAAGAGATGCTGAGAGATGCTAGCACTACATGGTCCTCTAGCACCCCAGCAGCCTCCTCAGCTACATATCTCATCTGCTGACAGTTCAGCAGACATTCTTCAGATTTAGGGAAGATATGAAACCACAGATGGTTAGCAAGCAACCCAAAGCAGAGCCATGTTTCTCAGCTACCTCGGTCACTGAGTAAGCAACAGCTTGTCTGTCTAGGGTGTTGTCTACCTGTTATCCCAGTAAAAAACAAAACAAAAAAAAACCCTGGAAGCCACATAAATCTTGACTTAGCCATTACCCCAGATTCTGTGGGTGACAGTTGCTTAAACTCATTTCTTCCCTGCCCCACCTTGGACACTTGCGCACTAAAGTCAACTTTGCTGAGCTGCCTCTATATTTGTTCAATACACAATACACATTATGGAGAACTACTTGCTAGGCCCTGGGGGATAAAAAGGTGGGGTATAGAGTCTTCTCACGTTTTTCTCAACCCAGTTTCCACCGCAAGCCCCACTTTCTCACAACCAACAAGCCTCGAATCCGTAACAAGCCCCAAGTTGTACAGGAACTGGTCCTGTTCTCTATCTTGTTGATTTCTGAGACAAACATTAGCATAAACATGAGCACAGCAATGGCTTGATTATGCTGTAATTACTCTGGGCCAAAAGCAGGAGTTATATCTCAACTTAAATGCTATTTTGGCAGACTCATGTGGAACATGAGGCATGTGGAACAATGCCTTCATCTTTACCCACATCACTTGGTGAAGCCCTCTCTCATGCAGCTGTAACCGCTAGTTTTCCCACAACCACCATTCTGTCTCAAACACTGAGTTCAAACACTGCTCCTCCAAAGATCTTAACCTTGAGACTTAGACATTGTCCCTTATTCCTCAACAGCACCTCCTCCCCTCCCTAGCTGCTCTTTAGCCTAACATCAACTCAGCCAAATGAAATAAACAAATATTTACAGAGTGAGGAAGGGGGGAAAGGTGGGGCGGAGACAGCTGTGATTATTGACCCATCATGCCCCAGCTTCCTCTCGCTCAGAGTGTCTTTGGGAACAAGCTCAAAATGGCAGTAAGAAGATAAATTCTAGTTTCTTGTGCTCTCCTGAAGACCAGCAGTGAGCAATTCAGATTTGAAATTTTAAAAAACCATTTATAATAGCATCCAAAAAAACAAATACCAGGTATAAATCTAACTAAACATGAACAGGATTTACATCTAGAAAACCAGACAATACCAATGAAAGACATAAAAGGCCTAGATAAATGGGAAGAGGGTCTGGGTTAGAAGGTCAAGATATGAAGGTCAATCACTTGCCTGTAGGCCAGCAATAAACAACTGGAATCTGAAATTTTTGAAAAAGATACCATTTAAAAGTCTTGTTTCTTAGAGTCACGCATTCAGGTGATTAGCAGTTTCAACTTGACTACGTCCTTTCCTCAGAAATCCTGGGGTTCTTGAGACCTTCCGTGTAGTGGCCCAGACGGCATCTTCAGCTTACAGTCCAAGCTGTCCTGCAATTCTAACCATCACTGGATTCCTCTGAGGCACAGTTTGTTGAGTTCTTTTTTTTTTTTTTTTTTTCCCTCCAAGCCTCTTTTATTTAGGCAGCCACATTTTCCCTGGAGGTTTCCATTCCTCCTTTTCAACCCTTCCCGCCTCTCCTGCTTCCAGCTGGTTACTGAGCTTTGGTCTGCCGATTCCAAAGGCATCTCCAACCTCCAGCAAATCATGCTGCCTGTGTCCTGTTTCCCAGCTATTGTCTGGCTTCTCTGTTCTTCGCTCCTCTTTACCTCCAACTCCTCCCATGTTCTTCCCCAGGGTACAGGTCAGTCATTCAAGAGTGTACTTACCACGTTCGTGCGTTTTCTCTGAAACAGATATTTGCATATGCAAACCCCACATTTGCCATATGGTTTTCCCTACTTCCCACCCAGAGCAACTCTCAATTTCATATATATTTTGGGGAAATGGAAGTTTTCCCCAGATGGTCTCTCCAAAGCAAGGTCAGGGTTTGTGCATTCTTTCAAAGGTTCTGGGCAGAGGCTAGAATGACTCGTGTTTTCTTGGTCCCATCAGCAGCTGTGTCATCAGTGCACCTGAGAATGGGACATAACCTGACTCTTTCTTAGCTAACAACACACCAGAATTTGAGGGAGATGGTGAGCCATAAATTCTATCCCCAGGGAAGGGCAAGAAACCTGCCCAATTGCTCAAACAATTCCAAACCACATCCCCTAAGAATTCTTCCATGGGGAGAGAAAAAGAGCATGAGTATTAGAAAGACGCTGAACCAGGTGTGCCGAAAAAGGTTCTTAGTCATTCTTAGCTCTAGAAGGGGATGGGGCAGCCCCACATCTCTACTGGGAACCATATTTCCCCTTTTAAATCAGGAAAGGAAAAAAAAAAAAACAACAACATAGCCCCAAATAGAGAATGTTTTCTTTTGTAACTGGAAGCAAACATCGCTGATGGCTTTAGCAGCTGCCTGCCAACATGGCCTGAGAAGCAGGCAAGCTCATTTTTTTGAGATCAACACATGTACAGACATACAGTATATTAGGTCAAATTATAAATCCAGGAATAAAAGAACAAATAAACAACTTTCAGCTTTCTCTAGCTTCTGCATCCAACACCAGCCAAACTAGAATCCGAAGCAGAAAAATCTAGATTCCAAGAAGGCAGGTCTCCCAGGAGTTCAAGGCAAACCACCCTCTGGTAGGAAAAGAAGGTGCCGTTGTAGATTAACTGGCTGACGGCTGACCAGGTCCAGGCCGACCGCGCTGCCTAGCCCAGGCTTCCTTGTGTCAGCCAGCAGACTCTGAGGATGTGTGGCAGGCTAACTGTAGGCCTGCCATTGACTTGATCTTTGACCCCAGTAAATTATTTAATATGCCATGTGCCTTTGCCCATATGCTAATGTTTGGTGTAATTCAGATGAGAATTCCAGCAAGTATAGGTGTGCACCCATTAAGGCTAAGCCTTTCCTTTTAGAGTTTCTAGAAGGAAACTTCTGGAAGGCTGCATTGCAGAGAACCAAGGTATCTGGACTAACCAAACTGAAATACCTACAGGTGGTAAGATGGTATTGCCTTAATTATGGCTGAAAAGTAGAAGAATAAATTGGTTCTTTGGTTATCAAAACTGACGCAAGACTGGGTGATAGTCTTGCCTTAGGGCAAGAAATCCACCAGAGTAGAGTAGGTATGAGAATACCGAATTATTTTTCTGATCCCACCACTATACTAATCAGATGACCTTGAGCAAATCACTTAGGCCAAGGTTGTTCAGACATCCGCTGGTCATGAAATCAATGAAATAAATAGGAACGACACATTTTTTCATGAAGTCAAGTTGAAAAGAATAGAAAAATATCAGTGCTTAGTCCATAATAACTATAAGCTCTATTGCATGTGTGTGTGGATGTGTGTTTCCTGGGGTCATGATGGACAACAAATTTCTTACATGAGTAACAAACAAAAATGTTTTCCAGTCCACAACCTAGAACATAGGGTTTTGACTTCCCCATCTACTGAGTGGAAATAATTCCTTTTAGACATATATGTGAAGAAGTATACATGCATATTCATATACATATACATATATAATGAGCACCACAGTGTGTCAGGCACAAAGGTTTATGACATATACAGGCACAGCAAGGGCCAGCCTTCATGAAGCCTTGGCTTCATGGGGATCCAGTCATAAAATAATTACATAATTATTTAACTACCATTGTGATAAGGCCTACAACTTATAAGATATGAAGAGAGCATGTAACATAAGTTCTTTTTTTTTTTAAGATTTTATTTATTTATTTGACAGAGAGAGACACACAGCAAGAGAGGGAACACAAGCAGGGGGAGAGGGAGAGGGAGAAGCAGGCTTCCCACAGAGCAGGGAGCCTGATGCGGGGCTCGATCCCAGGACCCTGGGACCATGACTTGAGCCAAAGGCAGACACTTAACGACTAAGCCACCCAGGTGCCCCAAGAGCATGTAACACGGGTTCTTAACCTGGGCTGTAAGACCAGGCCAGCCTCCTTAAGGAAGTGACAAAGGAAGCACAGAGTGATGTAGGCAAAGAAGTGGAGGCAGAAAGACCAGCTGGTGTGAGAAGACCCTCCAGAAGGAGCAATGGTGTCAGTCCTTCCTCAAACACTTCTGCAAGGCCCAAAGGAGAGGATAGTGGAAACACTTTGCAAACTGTAGTATTATTCAAATAATAGGGTGTATTATTATTTAAAACAATGAATATAAACATGACCTAAAGATGAGCTTGGTTTCCTTTATGTATCCATTCAGTGACTAGTTCAGCCCGGCTCAGTGCCAGACACTGTTCTGGGTTCTGAGGATACAGCAGTAAGTAAGTCAGGACCACTGCCCTGGAAAGTTTCCCTTTGGAGAAAGAGACAGACAATAAACACATAAACAGGTAGTGTCAAGAGTGGTACAGTGGGCAGAGGAGTTGAGAACAATGAAGGTAGGGGAGGTGTTTTAGACAGGAAAGCAGGGCTTTCTGAGAGGGTGACAGCGAGATCTGAATAAAATGAGATCTGTCACTTTCTGATGATGTGACCTTGGAATTATCACCTAACATTTCAAGATTCAGTTTTACTCAATCTGATAAATAAGGCTACTTATGCCCATCTCACAGGACTTCCTTGAGGATTAAACGAGATAAGGAATGCAAGACCTCCAGGAGTGCTAGCATGAATGGCACTTACCATTTGCTCAATTACTGAATGTCTGCTGATCAGTTAATTCAAGGTACCAGGAATATGTTTAGAATGATACACGGGTGCCTAGGCTGTGCAGTCAGTTGAGCGTCGGGCTCTTGGTTTCAGCTCAGGTCATGATCTCAGGATCATGGGATGGAGCTCTGCAACAGGCTCACCCTCAGCAGGGAGTCAGCTTGAGATTCTCTCCCTCTGCCTCTCCTCCCACAAATACACTCTTTCTCACTCTCTCTAATAAATAAATAAATCTTAAAAAAAAAAAAAATAGAGAATGACAACAAGGAACAAGCAGGCCTACTATTTTCAGACCACGCTGCACAAATCCTTCAAAAGGAGTCATTACTACGTTCAACTCTGTCAACTGGGTCCTCCAGGAAGTGAGTGCTGAGACACAGTGAGGTATGCAAGCCGACTGGGGTAGGGGACGGTAATGCCTGGAAAAGGTAAAAAAGGGGAAAAGCCAGATTGGGCAAGGAAAGGGTCTAGAGGAAAGACTGCTGGTTAAGAGGAGTCCTTCACAGGCAGAAATGGCCAGGCCCCAGCACTCCCACCAGGCTCAGGCACCCCCACCATGCCTAGCATGGGTTGCCTATGAAGAGCATGGGCAGCCACATGGTGAGTTCTTCCTTGAAGGGAGATCGGAGGGTGTGCAGCCATAGCTGCCACAAACTCCCAGCCTCACACTGGGAATCCTGTAGACTTTCTGCTGCCAAAGCAACAGTGTTTCCTTGGGAGAGGAAAATGTGATTTACTCTGACTTGGGGAAGCTGCACAAAGGAAAAGCAGTCTGACTGCCAGAGAACCCTAGTCCTGATTTTATGATATTCTGTATCTATGAGGATGTTTTTGGCCACATGTAACAGAAAACCCAATTCAAAATGGCTTGAACAATAAAGAACATCTGTAATCTCCTCTAAGAAGTCTGGAGGAAAAAAGAAGACCTATAAATGGCCAACAGACACAAAAAAATGTTCAACATCACTCGGCATCAGGGAAATACAAATCAAAACCACAATGAGATACCACCTCACATTGGTCAGAATGACTAAAATTAACAGGTCAGGAAACGACAGATGTTGGCGGGGATGTGGAGAAAGGGGAACCCTCCTACACTGTTGGTGGGAATGCAAGCTGGTGCAGCCACTCTGGAAAACAGTATGGAGGTTCCTCAAAAAGTTGAAAATAGAGCTACCCTCTGACCCAGCAATTGCACTACTGGGTATGTACCCCAAAGATACAAATGTAGTGATTCAGAGGGGGACATCACCCCAATGTTTATAGCAGCAATGTCCACAATAGCCAAACTATGGAAACAGTCCAGATGTCCATCAACAAATGAATGGATAAAGAAGATGTGGCACAGGGGCTCCTGGGTGGCTCAGTCGGTTAAGCGTCTGCTTCAGTTCAGATCATGATCCCAGGGTCCTGGGATCGAGCCCCGCATCGGGCTCCCTGCTCCACGGGAAGCCTGCTTCTCCCTCTCCCACTCCCCCTGCTTGTGTTCCCTCTCTCGCTGTGTCTCTCTCTGTCAAATAGATAAGTAAAATTAAAAAAAAAAAAAATGAAAGCTTGCCATTGGCAATGATGTGGATGGAACTAGAGGGTATTATGCTAAGCAAAATAAGTCAATCAGAGAAAGACAATTATCATATTATCTCACTCATGTGGAATTTAAGAAACAAAATAAGGATCATAGGGGAAGGGAGGGAAAAATAAAACAAGACAAAATCAGAGAGGGAGACAAACCATAAGAGACTCTTAATCATAGGAAACAAACAGGGTTGCTAGTGGGGAGGGAGGTTAGGGGGATGGGGTAACTGGGTGATGGACATTAAGGAAGGCATGTGATGTAATGAGCACTGGGTATTAAATAAGACTGATGAATCACTGAACTCTACCTCTGAAACTAGCAACAGAGTATATGTTAATTAACTGAATTAAAATTTTTTAAAAAAGTAATTGTAGGGGCACCTGGGTGGCTCAGTAGTTAAGCGTCTGCTTTCGGCTCAGGTCACCAGGATCCCAGGGTCCTGGGATTGAGCCCCGCATCGGGCTCGTTGCTCAGCGGGGAGCCTGCTTCTCCCTCTTCCACTCCTCCTGCTTGTATTCCCTCTCTCACTGTCTCTCTGTCAAATAAATAAATAAAATCTTTTAAAAAAAGTAAATGTAAAAAAACCTAAATTAACAATTATAAAAAACAAAAATCTGTTTATAATATTTCTGAGACAAATACAAATTTATATATTGACTAGAAGAAGAAAAAAGAAGCCTGGAGGAAGGAGGGCCCAGGGTTGTTTAATTTATAATTCAGTGATGTCATCATTGTGTCATCATTGTGTCACTGTGTCATGACTTGTTTTTCAATTCTGACATCCTCATAATATCAACATAGACTCCATTAGCAACCTCCATGGTTCAAGACGGCTGCTACAGTTCTAGGACTCTTTTCTGGACAAGAGAAGACCTAGCAGAAGACAGGCCCTATCTTCCTGTGCACTCTTTTTATCAATGTAAAAACTCTTCTGGGGCGCCTAAGTGGCTCAGTCGTTAAGCGTCTGCCTTCGGCTCAGGTCGTGATCCCAGGATCCTGGGATCGAGCCGCGCATCAGGCTCCCTGCTCCGCGGGAAGCCTGCTTCTCCCTCTCACACTCTCCCTGCTTGTGGTCCCTCTCTGCTGTGCCTCTATCAAATAAATAAAATCTTTTAAAAAAAAAACTTTTCTCAGAACCCCACCAGCGGACTTGCCCTCATGTCCCATTGGCCAGAATCTCATCACATACCCACCAGTACACAAGTCACCAGTAAGACCAATGGGAATGGTCATGACTGGTGGGCCTGCACAGCTGGGATGATGAGGTTAAGAAAATCCTTCTACTTTTATTTTTAATATGTGACTTTATATAAATATATATATACATACACATACATATACACATACATATTAGCTATATTAAAAGATAATTCCCATACTAATTTGTTTTTTTGAACTAAAAAAAAATTGTCGATCATCAAGTTTTTTAAAATTGTGGTAGAATACAAACAACAGAAAACTGACCATGTTTAGGAGCACCTGAGTGGCTCAGTCAGTTGGGCATCCGACTCTTGATTTTGACTCAGGTCACGATCTCAGTCATAAGATCGAGAGCCCCACATCGGGCTCCATGCTCAGTGCAGCGTCTGCTTGTGTTTCTCTCCCGCATGCTCTCTCTCTCTCTCAAATAAATAAATAAAAAATTTTTATGAAGATTTTATTTATTTATTTGACAGACAGAGATATAGTCAGAGAGGGAACACAAGCAGAGGGAGTGGGAAAAGGAGAAGCAGGCTTCCTGCTGAGCAGGGAGCCCGATGTGGGGCTCGATCCCAGAACCCTGGGATCATGACCTGAGCTGAAGGCAGACGCTTAACGACTGAGCCACGCAGGTGCCCCAAATAAAATATTTTTTAAAAAATTGACCATCTTCACCATTTTCTTTCTTTTTTTTTTTAAGATTTTTTATTTATTTATTTGATAGAGACAGCGAGAGAGGGAACACAAGCAGGGGGAGTGGGAGAGGGAGAAGCAGGCTTCCCGCTGAGCTGGGAGCCTGATGCGGGGCTTGATCCCAGGACCCTGGGACCATCACCTGAGCCGAAGGCAGACGCTTAACGACTGAGCCACCCAGGCGCCCCTTCACCATTTTCAAATGTATAGTTAGTCAGCGGCATTAAGTACATCCACTTTGTTGTACATACCACCATCCATCCACAGAACTCTTTTCATCTTATAAAACTGAAACTCTGTACCTATTAATCCATAACTCCCCATTCTTCTTTCTCCCAACTCCTGGTAACCACCATTCTACTTTCTGTCCCTATGTATTTGACTATTCTAGATATTTCATGTAAGTGGAATCATGCAATATTTGTACTTCCGTGTCTGGCTTGTTTCACTCAACATAATGTCCTCAAGGTTCATCCATACTGCAGTATGTGTCAGAATTTCCTTCCTTTTTAAGGCTAACCATATTCCCCCTGAATGTATATGTCAAATTTTACTTATCCATCATCCATCAGTACACTTAGGTTCTTCCACCTTTCAGCTATTGCAAATAACACTGCTATGAACAAGGGTGTATAAATATCTCTTTGAAACCCTACTTTCAATTCTGACAGGCATATATCCAGAAGGGGAATTTCTGGGTCTAATATTTTTTATTTTTTGAGGAACTGCCATGCTGTTTTCCAAAGCAGCTGCACCATTTTACATTCCCACCCATGGTACACAAGGGTTCCAACTTCTTCACATCCCTGGTTTAGGGGTTTTTTGGTGTTTTTATATAGTAGCCATCCTAATTGGTATGAAGTAGTATCCCATTGTGGTTTTGACTTGCTTTTCCTTAACAATTAGTGATGTTGAGCATCTTTCACATGTTTATTAGCCATTTGTATATCTTTGGAAAGATGTCTATTCAAGTCCTTTCCCCAGGCTTTTTATTAGGCTGTTTTTTGTTATTGTTGAGTTGTAGACGTTCTTTATATATTTTAGATATTAATTCCTTATCAGATATATGATTTGCAAATATTTACCAGTCTGTGACCTTTTTTAAAGTTAAAAGCTTAGGGGCGCCTGGGTGGCTCAGTTGTTAAGCATCTGCCTTAGGCTCAGGTCATGATCTCAGGGTCCTGGGATGGAGCCCGTCAGGCTCCCTGCTCAGTGGCAAATCTGCTTCTCTCTCCCCCTCTGTGATCTCTCTAGCTCTCATTCTCTCTCAAATAAAAATAAATAAAAATCTTTTTAAAAAAAATAAAGTTAAGGGGCGCCTGGGTGGCTCAGTCATTAAGCGTCTGCCTTCCGCTCAGGTCATGTTCCCAGGGTCCTGGGATCAAGCCCTGCGTCGGGCTTCCTGCTCAGCGGGAAGCCTGCTTCTCCCTCTCCCACTCCCCCTGCTTGTGTTCCCTCTCTCACTGTGTCTCTCTCTGTCAAATAAATAAAATCTTAAAAAAAAAAAAAACTTTAAAAAATAAATAAGTAAAGTTAAAAGTTTAGGCTACAGAGCCTACTGCTTAGATTCAGATCCTAGTTGTGCCACTTACTAGTCTCAGGGGAAGGGTGAACAACCACACAACATCCAGGGTCTGCCAACAGGAAAGAAAGGGAGAAGAGCAGGTAAGGATCAACCAACAGAGTCCATGAAACAGCAGTAGACGTCAAAGGCAGATAGGTGTGGATGGGGCTTGTTTCAGTTTTCCCATCAAGAAGGATAAGTGTCAAGATATAACAGAAGATACTTCATTGAGTGCTGACTGTGCCAAGTCCACACACCAAGTCCTTTAATACATTATTTCATTTCATTTATTCATTCAACAAGTATCTGATGAAAGCCTAATATGAACCAGTCACTGCTGAGCTAAAAACAAAATAAAACAAGAAATCAGACATTGTGCCTGCCCTCAAGGAATTTACAGACTTTGGTCAAAGAATCAAACAACTTACAACGATGCCTAGGGTTATAAAGGATAGGTCCACAGGCCTAGGGAAAGTGACCTGGTCAGGCAGGTCAGGGAAGACTTCTCTGGAAATGCAGCTTGAGTTGAGGTAAGAAATAGATGTTCCACACCCATCAGCCCCGTGAGGTAGGTATTATTTTTATTCCAACTGGAATGTTAAGCTCTGGGAGTATCGGGCCTTTTCTATCTTGTTCACCAATATCTCTCTGTTGCTTAGAACAGTGCCTGAGACAAAACAGTTCTCAGTAAATATTTGTTGAATGAATTTATCTTCATCTTATAAATGAAGAACTTGAATCTCAGAGAGGGTGAGTAACTTAACCAAGGTTACAGTGCAAGAAGTGGCAGAGCTGGGTTTAATGCCAGGCAGTAAGCTCTGTAGCTTTCACTTTTAATCTTTTAAAAAGTCATGTTAAAAAAAAAAAAAAAAGAAAGAAGTAAAAAGACTTCCTTAAGCCCATCAACCCAGGCCTCTAGACGTAGTAAGTATTCCCCTCCTTGGCCTCCAAAGGCATTTATTTCAACTCACTAGTAGGGCCCGTTGTAACTACATTGTATCATAGTGGCTTTAACACTTGACTCTCTCCCTCCTTTCCTCCCCATAACAGTAAACCAGGAGCTATTTAAGAGACTGTACCAAAATGTATGCGTAGTGCAAGACTTAAGAATGCAGGCTCTTAAGAATGTCTGTTCAGACAGACCTGAGGATGGAAGCCTGGTTCTGCCGATTACCAGTTACCTTAGGTTCTTTACTCAACCTTTCTAAGCTTCTGTTTCTTAATCTGTAAAATGGAGTTAATAATAGAAACCACACCTCGCAAAGTGGTTATAAGAATTAACTGAGACAAGGCCTGTAAAGCACTTACAATAGTGCTGGGTACAAAGTATGAAAATAAAAGTTTGAAAAATACTCTAAATTGGAAAAAAAATTAAACCAACACCACCATCTATCCCACACTCAACTGGAAGAAAAATTATATGGTGTTTTTTTCTAGGGCAGGGATGGGCAGGCTTCAGCTACTTGGCTTCTCTTCATTCCAAATGCACTACTGGCAGTACCACCCCGAGCCACAGCCTCTTGTGGAAGGAAGGGATTGGCCAGTAAGGGGGTGACCCAAGAGGGTCCCAGAATCCCCAAGTTACTTTCTCCTCCCTAGCCCTGAAGGCTTCGTGCTGCTTCTGCTCAGGCCTTGCCAATCCTCCACCTCTTCCTTTCTGTTTTCCCATCCCTCCCTCCCCACTTCAAACCCTGGGAAAAAAAATGAAGAAAAGCACACCAACCAAGAAGCCTTTTCACTTCATTGTGTTTTCCAGCTAGACCTGAACAGACAGCAATCAATTCAGCGCTCTCTCACCCTCCCTCCTCTCTCCTTCTCTTCTCTTGTCTTCTTTGTGTTCTTTTTCTCTCAGATTGTGTCTTCAAGCTTAGGAAAAAACAGTTACCTCCCAGCAGCATGAGGATACAAGAAGCCTCAGTTGCCAATAGCAAACACAACATGATTATAACAGGTCCCCGTGGCCCTCAGTGCTTAGAAAGGCAGAGAAGCAGGGGATCCCGCATGGATTCTCTGAGAAACTCCTCAGTTGAACACTTCTGTCCCAACCCAGGCTCAGCTGCAACAAGTCACACAGAAAACCTCAATCTCCCACTTCCTCTGGCCAAGAACCTTCTGAAGTCCACACCATCCCCAGACACGGAGTTTTCATTCCAAGTATGAGTAAACCTGGCCAGTTGGACTTGGAATCAACGAGGATGAAGAAAGAATACACCTTTTCCATTTTCAAAGCAGCCTAGTGGGATTTTGTTTTTTTCCAACAGGGTAACTCCAAATTGGCAGGACTTTCAAAGCTACAAATTTCCATGTCCCCAGCCCTCACTGAAGAAAAATTTCCTGGTTAGGTTGGCGTGTGTGGAGGTTTGGGGTGTGCAAGTGAGAAACGTTTAACAAACAGTTAAACCTGAGCTATGAATCAAATTAGTCTAAACAAGATTCTCCCCATCCCCATGCTGTACTAGTTACCCTCCTTAATTCCTATCTCAATCATATATTCAAAAATAACTACTATTTATCAAGCGCCCAGTAAGTACCAGGAACTAAGTGTTTTATTTACTTATATTGACTCATTTTAACTTCACAACTATGCAAGATAGGAGTTATTTACTGTCTCCTCTCTGAAGAAGAGACAAGTGATTTCCCCAAAGTCATGCAGTTAATAAGTGGCAGAACCAGAGTTCAAATCTCATCCCCAGCACAATAACATGGATGAATCTCAAAATCACTCTGCAGAAGTGAAAGAAGCTGGACAAAAAGAGGTATTTACAGGGCTCCTGGGTGGCTCAGTCGGTTAAGCATCCAACTCTTGATCTCAGCTCAGGTCTTAATCTCAGGGTTGTGAGTTCAAGCCCCATATTGGGCTCCAGGCCAGGTGTGGAGCCTACTTAAAAAAAAAAAAAAGAGTATTTACTGTATGGATCCATGTACATAAAATTATAGAAAATACAAACCAATCTATAGTAAGAGAAAGCAGATCAGTGGTTGCCTGGGGATAGGGTGTAGGGAAAGATGAATTACAAAGAGGAGTAAGGTTGTTTTGCACTTTTGCAAATCTGTCTTATTTCTGGCTTCATAGATGACATGACTCTCATATTTGCTTCTTCATTCCGTCTCTTGCAATAAATACAACAATCTGAATGCAATGAATGAAGCTTTTCCAGAAGCTTCATATTCTGTGGCTTCTGGAAAATTCCACTATATATTTGTGAGAGATTGAGAGTGAAAAAGGCAAACAACATCTTAGTATTATTATAAAAATAGTTTGACCTTGCAGAACTGTGAAAGGATCTTAGGAACCCACAGAGGTCCCCAGACCATACTTTGAGAACTGCTGATGTAAAGTGCTCGGAACTGGGGCACCTGGGTGGCTCAGCTGGTTGAGCATCTGACTTGATTTCAGCTCCGGTAGTAATCTTGGGTCGTGGATCAATCTCCAAGTCAGGCTCTGCACTCAGCGGTGAGTTTGCTTGAGATTCTCTCTCTCCCTCTGCCTCTACCCCTCCCCTGGCTTGCACTCTCTCTCTCTCTCTCTCAAATAAATAAATAAATCTTTAAAAAAATAAATTGTTTAGAACCAAAAGCTATTTATTCCAGTTCTAATGCTACCACATCCATTATTTTACCTCTCCTACCCAAGACCTTGTGAAATCCTGAGAAACAGAGGAAGAAACTGGGGCACAGAGAAGCCATCAAATGGAAGGCTGTACTGATAACTCTCCTTCAAAGTTCTTTCCACCCCTGCGAATCTGTGGCATGGGATATTTTTCTTTTAAACGAAATCAAGAGAACCAAAGCTCAGCAGGACCTAGATGCACAGGATGGGGGGACTAAAGCACAACAATGGAAACATCAGAGTTTCCTTGTGACCCCCTCATAGAAAGAGGAACAACTGTCTCCTCTCGTGGCCTTGCTCTGGTTCAACCCCGTAGCGGATGTCACAGGAAGAACCTGGGGCTCTGAAGAAATTCCAGACAGATCTGAGCTCTTACCTGTTCCCTAAACAAATGTCTTCCCCAGTCAAACCCAGCTCTGGTCTAAACCCTCAATCCAGATAAAAACTTTGCCCTGGCATGGGGCAGCAAATGGAAGGCATTAAGCTTAGGAGTCAATCAGTCAGAGTGTGAATCCTGTTCCTCCTTCTGATAGGCTATATAATCTTGAGTACGTTACAGAACTTTTCTGAACCTCAGCTTCCTCATTTGCAGAAGGGAAATCATCTTATCTTTCTGACAGGATTACTGTGCAGATTTAGTGAGATAACAATACATGGACAAATCCCAGCAGAGTACCAGGCACCTAACAGAGGCTCACTCTTAGTAACGGTTACATTTTCACAGAAAAGCAAAGGGCAAGATGGAAATACCCAGATTCTAGCATCAGATAGGCCTGGGTTCGAGTCCTAACAACACTGGCTTTGGGCAAGTCATTTCATCCACCTTGCAGAGTTATTGTGAGGGCTGACTGAAATAATGTCTATAAATTGCCTGGCATCAAGCGCATGCCCTCACTCTTATTATTATTGCGCATATGCTGCTGTGGCTACAGGATCACTAACTCCCAGGAAGAACCTGTCACCCTCAGGGGCAGCCTCTTTGTGGTGCATCCCTTGGTATCCCTGTTGACAGGTTAGGACGGCTGGCTCTCCCTCAGGCCTGATAGGCCTTTCCAAAGGAGTTAGCCCAGTTCCCGCTTGCTATTTCTCTTCTCCCAAATATACCAACAGGGGATGTTGCACAGAGGCCATAAAATGACAGGAGAGTTAACATCGAGGGGAACTGTCCCCAAATCAGAGGGAGAACAGACACTGCATGTAAAAAGCACCCCACACCGGGGAGAGGCTGTACAAGGGCTCTGGAGTCAGACTCGGATTTAAATCCTGGCTCTACTACTTATTTAGTAACTCTAAGACCTAGGGCAAATTGCTTAGCCTTTGTAAGGCCAGTTTCTCACCTGTAATCGAGAATAATGGTAGCTAAGTGGAGAGCACTTAGCATAGTCCACATAGAAAATATCAATAAATTTTATCTACCATCACTACTTCCTTCTATTACTGTTACAGCAGGATTCCAACGTTTTAACAATACATATGCAGCTCACATGCCCACCTAGTCACTAAGATCGGGAGCGGCAGCATGGCACTAGAAGAAATTGCCTGTTTCCACTTTTATGTACTTTCGAGTTTCTTTAGCAAGCACCAGTGACTAGAATAACATGGAAAACTTAAAAGAGAAGTTTTTTAAAACTCACCCCGAGCTCACCCACAGCAGTACTGACCCCTCGCCTACGAGGACTGGGCCACGTGACTGGGGCGCGCCTGCGCAGAAGCAGGCAGTGGCGCTAGGGAAACCCGTCTGAGAGGCCCAGCCAATCAGAAGGCGCTCGGGTGAGCCGCGTCTCTCTGTCGCCCCGAGGCCCCTAGGCCCAGAGGGCCGTGTGACCTGAAGTGGCGCAGGTGCGGGCAATGCTGGCACAGAGCGGCTCTCGCTTGAGGAGGACCAGAAAACAGTTGGGAAGGTGGGAAGGGATCGCGAGAGGAGCACATCTGGCTGGGGAAAGGGTGGGAGAAGAGCAGAGATGGGGAGACAGCGTAAGGGCGCCCCCTCCCCCGAAGTAGAGAGAAAGAATGAGTGTTGGGGCACAGGAGGCACCAAGATGAGGAGAAGGTGTGAAGGAAAGATCGCAGAGGTGACTGGTGCTTCTGGGACCTGTGCACAAGCGTCTCCTACTCTCCAGTGCAGGTTGGAAAAAGGACAAGGCTCACTCGATGCCACTTTATAACCTTTAATACTGTAAGGGAGGCTGAGGAACCTAGCTCATAGTTCCACTGACCTTAAGTGACGTAGCGGAATTTCATTCTTGGATCTGACTCCTGGATCCTTGGCTGTGTCCTGTGAGATGAGCCCAAGGACGCCCCAGCTCCACCTATTTATGTGGGACACCCTGAGAGAAAAGACAGGGAAGAGGTAAAGTGATGATAGTGCAGGGAGGCAAGGGAAGGAGGAAGCTGATGTGGAAAAGGAGAGAAGAGTTTCTGAATAGGAGGAAGATCAAAGGAGAAGAGACTAAAAAGGGAGGGAGCGAGAGGAGGAAAAGGAAGAGTTAAGGGAGAGCAATAGGAGAGAAGAAATCAAGAGAGAAGGAAAGATGGAGCCATGGCCCAGCATGGGCTTAAGCCAGAGAAGGTGGAGAGAGGATGATGGTGGGAACTTCAAAGAGTCAGAATCATCTGGAGCATAATCCAGGTCCCCTGGGTAGCTCAGTAGGTTGGGCATCAGACTCTTGATTTGGCTCAGATCATGATCTCATGGGTCATGGAATCCAGCCCAGCTGGGCTCCATGCTCAGCGGGAATCTGCTTGAAGAGTCTCTCCCTCTGCCTCTCCCCCCCACTCTGCCTTTCTGTCTCTAAAATAAATAAATCTTTAAAAAAAAAAGGATCACCTGGAGCATAATCCTAAAAGCTGAAAGAACAAGGATTGGAGTTTAGTAGGTATTTGTGGTTTGTTTTGTCTGGCTGTGAAAGCGTGGAGCACGGCTAAGCAGCTCAGCAAGAGAGTCTGATGGAGGCAAGTTGGAACTTGCCTTGTGACCTGTGCTGTGGGGATCTCTAAGCTGAGGCTGGGTTACCATGTTCAGTTTATTGGTGCACTGAATGGGCTCACCCAGTATACTCTTCTAGGGTCATCAACAGTTTGATCCAAAGGTTTCCCTTTGGGCCATGTTGTGGTTTGTGGGGTTTGGGGTTTTTTTTAAAGATGTATTTCCTTACGAAGGTAATGATTTTAAAAAGTCTTTATCTCCTTTTATCCTCTATAAAATCTAAACAGGTTTTGTGTTTGATCTTAAACATTGTAGACTAAGAAGGGCAGATTTTTCTTTACCTTCTTGGGTTTTTGTTGGGGCCCTGAGGTTCAGTCTCTTGAAGGAAGGTCTTAGAGGAAGAGAGCATAGCACAAAGGAAGGAGCAATGGAATATTACTCAGCAATAAAAAAGAATGAAGCGCTGTTACACACTCCCCCAAGGATGAACCTTGAAAACATGCTGAGAGAAGCCAGTCACAAAATACTATATATTGTATGATTCCATTTGTATAAAATGACCAGCAAAATTCAGAAAGACAGAAAATAGATCAGTGGTTGCCAAGGCTGGGAGATTTGGGGGATGAGGGTGACTGTTAAAGGGAATGGAGTTTCTTTTTAGGGAGAGGAAATGTTCTAAAATTGATTGTGGTGATGATGCACAACTCAGAATATACTGAAAACCATTGAATTGTACATTTTAGTTGGATGAATTGTATAGAATGTGAATTACATCTGAATAAAGTTGTGAAAGAAGGAAAGGGGGGCAAGGGAGGGAGGGAGGGAAGGAAGCAAGTGAGGGAGGGAAGGAAGGAAGGAGTGAGCAAAGAAGCAGAGGTGGAAAAGATTGTATCTAATTTAAGGGGCCTGGAATGGATCCATGTGGCTGGCATTTAAGGAAGTTATTTGGGTTATTTTTGGTTTTTAAGATTTTGTTTATTTATTTGACAGAAAGAGACCCAGGGAGCAAGGGAACACAAGCAGGGGGAGTGGGAGAGGGAGAAACAGGCTTCCCGTGGAGCAGGGAGCCTGATGCGGGGCTCGATGTGGGGCTCGATCCCAGGACCCTGGGATCATGACCTAAGCCGAAGGCATACGCTTAAGGACTGAGCCACCCAGGTGCCCCTAAGGAAGTAGTTAAGAGTGAAACTAAGGCCAAAGAATGCAGGACCTAGAACTTCATGTCAGAGTCTGAATTTGATTGACAACCCTGAGTTGTCAGATACAGTAGCCTCTAGCCATACGTGGTTACCAAGCGCTTAAAATGTGGCTAGTCCAATTTGAGGTGTTCTGTAGGCACAAAACACACACCAGATTTTGAAAATTTAGTATAAAAAAAAGAATGTAAAATTTCATTAATTTTTGTATTGATTGTGTATTGAAATGATATTTTTCTCTATCATGTTAAATAAAATATATTGTTAGTCTTTTTAAAATAACTTTTTAAAGTTATTTTATTTTTTAACATGGCTACTAGAAAGTTTTAAATTACGTATGCGACTCCCATTATATTTCTATTGGAGAGAGCTGTTAGAGATTAGTGGGAAGCCATTGAGAATTCTTGAGTCAGCACAGGGGTTGGCAAGTGTTTTCTGTAAAAGGCCAGATGGTAAATATTTTAGGACTCGAGGGCCATACAATCTCTGTTGCAACTACTCAACTCCACTGCTGTAGTATGAAAGTAGCTATGGACAGTGCACAAACAAATAATCAAAGATGCATTACAATACAGCTTCACTTATGGATCCTGAAATTTGAATCCCACATAATTTTCACATGTCATCAAATCTTCTTCTTTTTATTTTTTCTCTGAGCATTTAAAAATGTAAAAAACATTCTTAGTTTGTGGGCCATACAAAATGAGGCAGTGAAAGAGATTTGGCCCATCGGCCATAGTTTGCCAACTACCCTGAATTAAAGAATTAAGCTAGAGTCTCTGAAAATCTCATGCAACCACCAGCAGCACTGGTACTCTCCCCACGCACAAGCGCACAGTGCTTGGAAAATTCCTTCTCTGCAAGCCACATGGATTCACGTAACATTTGATCTGGAAGGGACAGTAGGGATCATATGCTCCTACCTTCTTATGTTACATTTGAGGAAACTGAGTCTCAAAGACGTAAACTCACATAAACAAGGTCACGTTGTAGTGACGAGGTTCCAAATAATAGGAGTAATTGCAAGACTATCAGGGAAGAGCTGACAAAAAAGGAAAGGTCTAGGTTCAGACTGTGTACCTAGGCCCCACTCAGGGACTCTAAATTCTAGCTCGTTCTTGCATCCATTCATCAGTTGTTCCAATCATCACTTATTTCTTGAGACCGCCTGGGTGCCAGGCCCCACGTGAGGCTTTGAGGAACCAGACATTAACTGACCTTGAGGAGCTCAGTATAGAAAAAAGATATTTTAAAACATATATACTGGGGGTGGGGGAGGGACAGATTTCTTGGAAGGAGACTAAAAAGGCCCAAGCAATGATCAGAAGGACAAGTAGGAATTAGCCAAGTAAAGGGGAGGGTAGGAAGAATATTTTATATGCAGAGACCTAGAACAGAGTGCCCAAAATATTTAGGGAACCATAAGCAAATCACAGGCATGGAACATTTTTAAGTAGGAAGTGGAAGGGCGCCTGGGTGGCTCAGTCGGTTAGGCGTCTACCTTCCTCTCAGGTCATGATCCCAGCAGAGTCCTGGGATAGAGCCCCATATCAGGATCCCTGCCCAGCAGGGAGTCTGCTTCTCCTTCTGCCCCTCCCTACCCCCCCCGCCCACCAGTTTGTGCTCTCTCTCTCTCTCTCAAAAATAAATAAATAAAATCTTTAAAAAAAAAAATGTAGGCAGTGGAAGTGGGAAAGGTGAGCCTGGATGTCAGTGGGACCTAGAATATGAAGATCCTCTGTTTAAAGTTAAGACATTGGTCTTGATCACATTAGGTGGCAGGGAGACATGGAGAGGTTTTAAACAGTGAAGTAAGACAGATTGAGTTTTAGAAAAATCACATTGGCAGTTTGCCAGGCAGAGCAGAGAGAGGATCCCATGTGGAAGGAATGGCCCGAGCAAAGGCCTGGAGGAATACGAGGCCCGGTAACAGCGAGTGATCTGGTGTGACTCAAGCAAGCGGTGCATGACAAGGAGCGAGGAGATAAACCTAGGAAAGAACTGTGTACAGATGAGAGAAGGTCTTCAAATCCAGGCTGAGGAGTTTGGATTTGATTCTTCAGGTACAGATATGGGTCAGAACCCCATGGGAGTAAGTGGGAAGGTAGAAGACAGACTTAAGCTCAAGTTTTCCTAGCTCTGCCATGTATTAGTTAAACCTCCATTTCCTCAGAGGTACAACGGAGATGATAAAATGACAAGGATTAAGCAACATAACATGTAAAAAGTGCTTATCACTTTTTAAGAGCCTGACACAATGAGCACTCAAAATATCAGCCCTAAACCCCCCACGGAATGCATCACATCAAAGGGCTCTCAGTTCCTACCTGAGGGAGGAGACTCTGCTAGAACACTCTGGGGCCAGATGCCCCTGACCTCTTATTTTTAAACTCGAGCTAACTTCCCATTGTTTATGTGGAAAAACCATTGTGAGACCATGACTACCCACATTTTGGGGTAGTCCTCTCTAGGAAGCTCAGAGGAACTCCTGCACCCACCTCTGGTGTTATGCGTACCGTTCTCTGGGGCCCAGAAAGCCAGCAGTTTAGTTTGAGAGTGCTGGGCCTCCTCCCCAGGACCCTGTGACAACCTTTGCATTCACAGAGCACTGATTATCTGTTAATTTCATATTCATTTTAACCTGGTCTATATGTACAGAATAGTTTATATATACCATGTGTGAGAAAGGAAAAATATTTTATGTATATGTTTATAAAGTGGGGGATGGAAACCAAGGATAGCTCGTAAGACCCTGGTCACTGGTCTTCTCCAGGATGGGGAATGGTGTGCATAGAGACAGAGGTTGTGGGGAGACTTACTTTCTGCTCCTTTGTACCTTCTGAGGAACCGGGTATATGTATTATCTATTTAAACAAATCCAATAAAAAATCCAAATCCAATAAATTTTTAAAATTCAGAGGTATACCAGGTCCACTGTTGGCTTAGCCTCCAGTTTCACTTTCCACTGCCTTGCTCTGTAGTCCAAAGCCGGAACCGTGAATGAGAGGGTGGCGGTCTTGGTTTCCATCCCCCACTGTAGGGGTTCAAACACTTCTGTGACCCAGACCTCCCAGCTGGGGAACGGGGAGAGTGACCCTTTCCACATTCCCCACAGGGGTAGCACTGAGAACTAGCTATCTGTTGGTAAAGGATTTTGGGATCTGGGAATAAAAGAGAATATATTAACACAAAATACTCCTGCTTTTTAACCCCACATAGTTCTAGGGAAATCTAATATAAAGACTTCAGATCCACTTACAGTTGCTGCACTGAAGACGAATGTTAATTAGTGACACTGACAATTGTCATTTTCTTTGTAAAACTACTTGATGACTGGGAGCTGCAGGAATCTTGCTATATGAGCCTTCTTTCTTTGAACAACAAAGTCTCAGTCTGACCTACCTGCAACAGACAGGAAACCTGCCCACCTCAATTACAGGTCTCAGCTGAGAGGCAGTGTTTGGTGTCCACGCTGTCTATCTAGACAGCATTTGCCTAACCAGGTCCAGTGACTGTGGCTTATCTTTTGATGAGGTTCTCCATTCCTTCTCTCTCCAGTACTCTCATCTAGAGTGAGATGCACAGAAGGCATTTAATAAATGATGGCTGAACTAATGGCTGGCTGACTTCAGGAGGGCCCCCCTTTTATAAATAGGGAAATAGAGCCACACAGAAATGCACTGCCTTGCCTGAGTTCCCTTATATAAGGAATCACTGGTGTAGGCAGGAGTCCCAGTTCAACCCCTAAAGCTTGTCTCTTCCATTCTCTGAACAGAGAATGCCTGAGAAGCTCTTGCATGTCCATCTTCAAAGTCAGGGAAATAGGAGAAGCCACTGCACAACAAGTCCTGAGTCTAGACAACCCGAGTAAATGGCGAAGACACTGTCCCTCCACAGATCTGTTTCCCCATCTGTAAAATAACAGTGCAGGAAAGATAATCTCTCAGGTCCCTCTGCATTCCCTCTGGTCTGGGCACACAGCCCTGCGTCCACCAGCCACCTTCGACCACCTCTTCCTCCAGGTTGTGTTTCTTTAATTCTTTGAGCTTTCCAAGACTTTCAAGGGGGCGCTGTGAAGCCAGCTACGGCAGCCAGCGGGCTCTTCCCTCCTTGGAGCTGCCTGAGTGGTCGGTCTCCCTGCTGGTAACCAAGCCCTTGTCTGCCTTTCGAGCAACCCAGCCCTTTCTTATTGTTGCTGTCTGTTTCCATTTGCTCCTTTTATTCTCCAGGTTTTCCTTGACTCTGATGTTTTTCCCCCTGCTGCACAACAAGCCCTTCTGATCTCTGTGAAAGGCAAACCCGTGTCATTCTTCCAAATCATCATTGTATGACATGTTTTTATATCAGCCGGACAAAGGAGCTATTTGATCAGGGGGTATGGTGTGTGATTGTAAGAAATTCAGCTAGTCGGTGGCAACCATTGTTCCCCAAGCGGCTCCCTGACCCCATTCTGTTCCAGGAAAAACTCCCTGAGAGTGGCCTCTATTCATGGAGTACCACCAGTCCCCAGCCGCGCTCCAGGAGCATGCTCAATTCCTAGCCGTGTCACCGATAGCTGCCCACGGCCATCCTTTAACTCTTTCATCAGCATTAGGTTTCCAACCCCACAGCTGTTATCACGGCCGCTCGCTCAGGGGGTTAGAAGATATAGGCATGCTCTCTGCTCTCCCTCTTATCTCGGAGAAATTCAACCTTCCTTTGAAATGGTCATTTGGAAATTACCCGTCTGCTGCTTTCAGCGCAGCAGGCCTGGCTCGCATGCCCTGCTCTCCTCAGTTTTCCCCTGAGGACAGCCTCCCCGGTTCTGCCAACTCACAGCCCCTGCTGCTCGGTGGCCTGCCTCCTGCTAGGTAGACCAGTGGCCCCTCGTGATGGTTTCTGATTGGCACCTCAGGTGGAACTACAGGGCCCCTCACCCTGACCCCCGAGTCTTGGGCAGATTGTGAATCAGTCTCCCAAAGATGAGGAAATACTTCCACACACTAACAAATATTACTTGCTTTCCTTCCAGGACGCACGGGGTCCCTACGTGTGTAGGACCCTGTGTTGGGTAGTGCATAAGAGACAAAATCGTGGGCCCCTGGGTGGCTCAGATGGTTAAGCGTCTGCCTTCGGCTCAGGTCATGATCCCAGGGTCCTGGGATCGAGTCCCACATCGGGCTCCCTGCTCCTTGGGAGCCTGCTTCTCCCTCTGCTTCTCTCTCTCTCTCTCCCTCTGTCTCTCATGAATAAATAAATAAAATCTTTTAAAAAAAAGAGAGAGAGACAGAATCGTATTAAAATTGGCCCTTGGCCCCAGTAACTCAATGCTGTAGAGGAAGTGAGACCGTAGACATGTATCCGCAGAAACATCCATAACATTTCCTCATCATTAACCCTGTGCCATTAAAAGAGTGTGAGGGATTCCCAAACTACTTGGGCCTAACAGCCTAGCACACAAACTACTCAAATCATTGGACTGCCAAAACCCACACACAGTTGTGAGCTATATATTCTTTTCAAAATGTCCAGCCTGCCCTGAGTGTGTGGATCTTAGCATTTATACATCTACATAACAGCCCCGAAAACCCACTAGAAGATTCTGGGAAATGTATTAAAACCTAATAGTGTTGGGGTTTTCCTTACTGTCACTGTGCTCATTTTACAGAGACGAGAAATGGAGGGACTGAGTCGATACCACGTAAAGCCAGTGGCTGAACAAGCTCTCAAATCTAGAGCCTGTTGTTCATTGCTCCCCTGCTTCATTTTTTTTTTAAGATTTTATTTATTTGATAGAGACAGCAAGAGAGGGAACACAAGCGGGGAGAGTGGGAGAGGGAGAAGCAGGCTTCCCGTTGAGCAGGGAGCCCGATGCGGGACTCGATCCCAGGACCCTGGGATCATGAACCTGAGCCAAAGGCAGACGCTTAATGACTGAGCCACCCAGGTGCCCCACCTGGTTCATTTTTTATTTCATTAAGTTCTGCTTCTATCCAAAAAGCTGGCTATAGATTAGACTGTGGTCATTTCTCTGTAACTACTATCAGGGAGTCAAGGACCTCAAAGCCAATAAAAATGCCAACTCAAGAGTCTAAAATCCTAAATGAGGTTGTGTCTCTCTTTTATCCCCCATCAGTGTTTCTTCACCTGAGTCAAAAGAACGGCTCCTCCAGCAAGAGAATCTTAGCCGGACTCCTCCACCACCTCAGTTCCTTTTTGACCCCAGGGGAATATCCACAATGTAATAGCTATAATATCAACAGCTATATGTATAGTGACCAAATAATTTATTGTCCAAGTACTAATTCATGTTACAACATGGATGCACCTTGAAAGCATTATGCTAAGTAAAAGAAGCCGACACAAAAGGCCACATATTATATGAATCCAAACATATGAAATGTCCAGAATAGGTAAATCCATGGGGACAGAAAGGAGATTAGTAGTTTCCAGGGTCTGGGAGGGGAGAGGACAGAGAGTGACTGTTAACGGGCATGAAAAAATGTTCTGGAATTAGATAGTGACAATGATATACTGAAAACCACTGAATTGTACACTTTAAAGGGGAGAAGTTTGTGCTATGTGAATCTCAGTGAAAAAGAAAAAAGAAAAGATGGGAGGAAATGCCACTTAAAAAAGAAAGTTTGTCATCCAAGCCAGGATCAGGACACTTTTGAAGTGTTAATAATTACTCAGGGAAATATGTATAAATGAGGATGTATGGCCTAGAGTCTACCCAGGCAAGGATTCTGTGGCCACTAGTGGTCCCAGGGACCATGCGGATTGGTGTTCCTAGCTTCTAAATCCCCCAAGCCATTTGAGATTCTATTTCTTCTTGAATGTAACCCCTCTTTTGTAATGAACTTTAAAAGTTTACTCTGTGGGGCACCTGGGTGGCTCAGTCTTAAGCATCTGCCTTCGGCTCAAGTCATGGTCCCAGGGTCCGGGGATCGAGCCCCACATCGGGCTCCCTGCTCAGTGGGAAGCCTGCTTCTCCCTCTCCCACTCCCCCTGCCTGTGTTCCCTCTCTCGCTGTCTCTCTCTGTCAAAAAATAAATGGGATGCCTGGGTGGCTCAGATGGTTAAGCATCTGCCTTCGGCTCAGGTCATGATCCCAGGGTCCTGGGATTGAGTCCCACATCAGGCTCCCTGCTCCTTGGGAGCCTGCTTCTCCCTCTGCCTCTCTCTCTCTCTCTCTCTCTCTCTCTCTCTGTCTCTCATGAATAAATAAATAAAATCTTTAAAAAAATAAATGAAATCTTTAAAATAAATAATAAATAAATAAAAGTTTACTCTGTGACATTGAACCTCTTCCTACTCACCTGGGATTTATCCATTCATCCATTCATTCACTAATCTGACAGTTACGAGGTACCTACTGTGCCAGGCAGTCAGCATAGGGGCTGAGGAACAGAGATGAAGAAATCAAGTTTCCTTCACTCCAGTTCACTTGCTACTGAGAAGGTTGCCGAGGAAGTGCATTTGAGACAGAAGAATGTTTTGGGTACTGGGAGGCCCGAAGAAGGGGAAAGTTAGTCCTTCCTGAAGCTTGGGATTTTCTAGATGCCCACCCACAGCTTGACTTTCCAGAGGGACCGTGATGGCCCCACTCGAGGAAAAAGGAATGCCTTCTTTGTCTTTGGTTTTCTCTCCCATTCCCCATGGTTCCTGCTGGTAAACAGCCTCTCATGTCCAGCACACCTTGGGACACCAGCACCAATAGCTCTAGAGCTTCTTTCCAGGGGGGACCTGTACTCCAACTCAGACTCCCATTCTCTGGTTGTCATCTGGATCTTTCCTCCCTAAGTGCATTGTGTTCTTGCCCATTTTTCTGCCCACTCATGAAGGCTTATAAGGTTAAACCCCTTGACCGAGGTCACACAGCTGGTTAGTAACAAAAGCCAGGCTAGAACCCAGATTCAGTCCTCGAAGTGAAGTCCTTTTGAGCTTCCATTGAGGGGTTGTATTTTTCTAACAAAGTGCCTATACCCTGAAGAGGGAAACCCCAGTCAATCCTAAATCGGTTTTTTGTTTTGTTTTGTTTTCTAATTTTTTGCTTTAGCTGTCAACCTAGGCCATCCCAGGGATAGTGGGAGCAGTCATAAGTAAATGATTAGTGACCCCCCCCCCAAGGGCGCATGTCAAGGTCTCTCTGAGCACAGACACCAGGCTGGAGCTTCTGATCCCTTACAGCCACCTGTGTAACCCCAGCCCCTATGCCACGCAGCTCAGAACCCTCATGCCAGTGGCGTTTCTAAGTAGACAGGAGGAGCAATGGGATCCGGTCCCCCTTCATACAGTAGAAGGTCACACTTGGAGGAGTCAGAGGTAGAAAAGCTTGGAAGTTAAGAACTTGGGTTTTAAAGGCTGGCAGCTCTGGATTTAAATCCTGACAGTGTAACTGGAGGGAAAATGTTCCTTCACTTTTCCAAACCTCAGTTTCTCCAATCGTAAAATGAGAATAACCACTTATTTAGGGGATAAAATCCTCCTAGGGATAACAAGTTACTAGAGTATCGTCATAAGGGTAAAATGAGATGACACATATGAAGGACTTAGCATAGTCCACGGTAGATAGTAAGCACTTAATAAATGCTATCTATTGTTATTATTTTCCTTTCTAAAACTGCCTCTGTTATTTGAAGGATCCCAGACTCTAGAGATGGTTGGTCATGTCTTCAGCCCTCTTATTTGCCCCATAATGGCAAGACCAAGCACTAAGCCAGCAGATGGGACTTCATTCATTCATTCACCAAAATTAATGAAGCACCTGCTATATTCCAAGCCCACATGAAGAATTATAGTTCTTAATAAATTGTCGTAACTCGGTGTTATAGACAGAATAATGTATGAGACCACACCACAGAGGATTGCCTGGGAGACACAATGGGGAGGAGACAGTTTAGATTTTGAAAGGGGGGTAGGGGTTCGTCTAGGTAGAGGGAACAGTACATGAAAAGACAAAAGCATGGAAGAGCACGGAGTATTTGGGAAACAGTAAAAAGATCTGTATCACTAGAATCTCCCACAAAAGTGGAAAGAGAGAAGCTGGGAAAGTTGTGGCCAGATTGTGAAGGGCTTCATGTTGAGGAATTTGAATTTTATCCAGTGGGCATGGGGAAAGAGTGGAGATTTTTTAGCATGCAGGTGACTTGAAACAGTCCTTGGCTTTGTTTAGAAATTTTTGTTCTGGCTACTTTCTTTCAGTGGAAAGAGTGAAAATGAGTCCCAATCCTTGGGGCAGGGCAGGAGATCCCGACCCACCAGAAAGGAGAGGTCGGATTCCTCTCCACTCTGCTATGAGCTTTCAGTTCAGCCAAATTTCACACAGGTTTTGAGGGATTTGCAAAGACTTCGGAATTTTTTCTTTAACAAGACAGGGCTGAGGTGAGTTCCTCTCAAAGTTCTTATTGTCGGTAGCATTCCAAACCAGTACTGACCTTGGACTCTGGACACTGGAATTTTACCTCTAACGCCCGATGAACTGGCTGTGTGACCTTGGGCCGGTAGGTCTCTGTTCCTCAGTGCTTCCTCCCTTCCACCAGGTGGGAATCCTTCCCTCCTAGAAATTCCCTAGCACCATGCTGGTACCTGTCTTAGGTCACCTTTTCCATGACATTCTGCTCTGCATTATTAGTCATCAGCATGCTCTGCAGAGTGGAAAGGCTAGAGTCCACAGATCTGGCTTCTAGTCCTGGCTCAGCCACTTGCCAGTTGTGTGGCTTAGAGACATTATTTTACCCTTCTGAACCCTAAGGTCCTCCTCTGTAAATCTGGAATATTGATGCTTAACCCACAGAGTTATTAGGTCAAAAGAAGGAATAATTTAAATAAAGTATATAAACACAGTGCCTAAAACATAAAGCGCTCACTAAAGAATATTTATGTGAACATACTACAGACGCACACACACACAAGCGCTCACACACACATAGACACACACAATTCAGGCTTGATACCTAAGCACTTAACTTAAATCATTTATGAGTATGAACTCAGTATCAATATTGATATTGCATTTATGCCTTGATTTTCTTATCTTTAAAAGGTAATGATACTATCTGACTCATCTGCACTGAATAGCTGGAATAAAATTGAAAAGCACACCCATTTGTAATTGCCTACTTGACATCCAGCCATCATTTGTATATACAGTTTCTCTTACTAGAGTGTGAACTCCCCAGGGACAGGAACAAAACCACGGCTCTCTCTGCAGATGAGAAGTGGAGTGGAGCCTAGGGCTTAGTGCTCCGCAGTGGAGAAAAGCATTTCTAAGCCCCACATTCCACATGGAGCCCGTCCCCAAGCCAGGAGGCACCCTCCTGGCCAGCCCCACTACCCATTTTCAGTTGCCACCTTCTGCTGCCTGCCCAGGCTCACGCACGGGCATCACAAAAGTGGACTTCTGGGGGCGCCTGGGTGGCTCAGTCTCTTAAGCATCTGCCTTCCTCTCAGGTCATGATCCCGGGGGCCTGGGATCAAGCTCCTCATTGGGTTCCCTGCTCAGCGGGGAGTCTGCTTCTCCTCTGTCCCTCACCCCACTTGTGCTCCCTCTCCCTCTCTCTCAAATAAATAAATAAAATCTTAAAAAAAAAAAAAAAGTTGACTTCTTAGCTTAAGTCCAGTCACTCACGGCAGCCACAAGCCAGGCCTTGAGATGCCCAGATGTTGAGGAATTGAGCAGGGACCAGCGAGGGTCTCTCTCTACCTGTGGGGTAGAACCAGCCCTTGGTGCCCTCTGTGCTGGCCCAGGGGACAGTCGTCAGGGAAGCCTGAGCTCCGGAGGCTGCTGGAGAAAGGCTAGTCAGCAAGACCACAGCCTCTGGCTCCGCTCCTGGCCTTTAGCATGGCAAACGTACTCCTTCTGAGAGTCCAAAGCTGCCTGCCACTCGGCAGTACCGCAGGGAGTCCCACACCTAGACAACAGCCGGGTTCCTGGGACCCAGTCCAACTGCTTTCCCTTTGCCCTGGTCGGCTTCATTCCCAGGATCCTCAGAAACGGAGCGTTCTGCTGGACTGGGACTCGCAGCAGCATTCAGAACCACACAGGGCAGACTAGTAGTAGCTCAGCTAATTGCTTTATTTATGTGGAAGATCTGGGGGCTCAGCCACTGGAGGGCATGGAGCTGCTCTGCAGGTGGGAGCGAAAGTTTCCCTGTTGGCTCCCAGAACACCTGAAAGGCCTTAGCTCTCTGCGGTGCCTTCTAACCTACATCGGAATCCCTAGAGGCAGGCCGGGAGGGGTGGAGGATAATCCACCCAGCCTGCTGCGGGGCTTCTTCCTCAGGGCTGCCCAGGCAAAGGGGGAAAGGAACTCCTCCAACAATAACGATAGCATTTAGTGAATGTTTCCTCCGTGCCCAGCACTTTCTAAGTACTTTACATGTGTGGGGCGCCTGGGTGGCTCGGATGGTTAACCCAGAGGGCTCGGGTTGTGATCCCGGGGTCCTGGGATCGAGCCTGGGATCGAGCCCCACCACATTGGGCTCCTGGCTCAGCGGGGAGCCTGCTTCTGCCGCTCCCCCTGCTCATGCTCTCTCTCTCTCTCTCTCTCTCTCTCTCTCTCTCTTGTTTTTCAAGGGAATAAATAAAATCTTAAAAAAAATAAAAAATAAGTACTTTACATGTGTTATCTTTGGCTCCCCCACTTCTTTTTTTTTTTTTTTAAGATTTTATTTATTTATTTGACAGAGAGAGACATAGCGGCGAGAGAGGGAACACAGCAGGGGGAGAGGGAAAGGGAGAAGCAGGCTCCCCGCGGAGCAGGGAGCCCGATGCGGGGCTCGATCCCAGGACCCTGGGATCATGATCCGAGACGAAGGCAGATGCTTCACGACTGAGCCACCCAGGCGCCCCTGGCCCCCCACTTCTAACTAGGCACTATAATGAATCCTATTTTACAAATGAGGAGACCTCACCCCAGAGAAGTGAGTCACTTTCACATGGCCACAGGATCCAAGCTAGAGAAATGACCACTCACAGCACTTCTTTTGTGTCATACCATGACATCAAGGGGAAGAGAGAGTTCATGTTACTGGGGGGGGGGGGCAGAGAGAGAGAGGGGAGAGAAAGACTCTTTTTTTTAAGATTTTATTTATTTATTTGACAGAGAGAGACATACATTGAGAGAGGGAACACAAGCAGGGGGAGTGGGAGAGGGAGAAGCAGGCTTCCCGCCGAGCAGGGAGCCCGATGCAGTTGCTCATCCCAGGACCCCAGGATCATGACCTGAGCCGAAGGCAGACGCTTAATGACTGAGCCACCCAGGCACCCCGGAGAGAGAGAATCTTAAGCAGGCTCCATGCCCAGCTCGGAGCCCAGCACAGGGGTCGATCCCACGACACTGCGTTCAGGACCTGAGCCGAAATCAAGAGTCGGACATTCAACCAACTGAGCCACCCAGGTGCCCTGAGAGAGTTTATTTAAAAACAACAACAACAACAACAACAAAACAAAACTAAGGTTCTTGGGCTCTAATGAGGGAGTTTAAGACTGAAGAGTGTGGTGTGGCAGAAGTTGCTTTAGTACTTCTGAGTCCAAAAGCCCTTGGTTCAGATCCGAGGTCAACCACTAAATAGCTCTATCTCTGGGGACAGATTACTTACAGCGTTTAGCCTCCGTTTCCCCATCTGTAAAATGGGGCTAGTAGTGCCCAACTTGCAGGGCTGTCCTGAGGGTTAGAAATAACACGGGCAGCATGCCTGCCATCTGATGGGCGCTTGACAAATGGTAACTGTGACTGTGACCCTCTGTCCCCTCCCTTGGGTGAGCTGGCGGCCCGTCGCTGACCGGTCCAACAGCCCCACTGGAGTAAGTGGAAGCAGCTGGGAGGGGGTTGGGGGGGAGAGGGGAAGGGGGGGCAGCTTGAGTGACTGCAGGCCAGCCCTGAGGGCCTCACAGGGGATATTGGCCCTAGCCACAGGTGCACCAATTACTCTCCCCTCGAAAAGCCTGGGGGTGCACTCCCCCCGCCGTTTCCCACTCAGCTCAGCCCCGACCTCTGGTCCTGCAGAAGGCAGTGGCAGCCCCACAGCACCAGTCTACTGGCTGGTCGTTTGTCTTCAGGTTTCATGGCCTCCCTGAGGCTCCCAGTGCTTTGCAAGCTTTCCCTCCCTTTCCCAGCCACTTCCCAGTTAGCCTGGGAGCCTCTCAGTGGCAGCTCAGGTTTCATTCCTGGGAGCTTTGTTCCGAATGGAAGTTTCTAGCTGGGATAATCCCTGGGTGTGAGTGGTCAGTGCAGGAAGAGACAGGAGCCTCTCAGAGGCTGTGGGGACAGCCCCGCTGGTCCAGGTGCTCTGAGGAGGGAGCGGGCTCAGCTGCTCCTCCTGGAGGCACCTTCCCGGCCGCGGCGGCAGGGCCAAGGGGACAGCCCGGGACGGAGGGAAGGCCTGGAGCCCACCCTGCCCTTCCTCCCTGGAGGGTCCTTGCCAGCATCTTCCCCCCGAACGCCCCAGAGAACCCTAAAGAGCTCGGACCCTCCATCTCCTTCACCACCTGCCCCAGCTGAAATGTCAAGCGTGAAGGAAGAGACGGAGGGGACGTCAATCTCTCAGCTGACTGAAGCAAATACTGTGTACGTCTATTTTATGAAATAGACTTCTGCACAGGTTTTCCTCAGGAAATTAGGTTCTGCTGCTAATTTTTTTTTTTTTAAACAAGTACTCTGGTTCAAACCTTTTACCTTCTCGTTGAGGAAATTAAGGTTCGGGAAAGATGAATTTCCCTGAGGATTCCAGAGCTGCTCCTCCTGACTCATCTTCTCTGGGATCCCTTTCACGATCCAGCCAAGTGGAGTGCGTGATGCTAACGCATATCTTGCCCACACCGTTAGTCTGTGAACCCCAATGCAAGAGGTGCAGCCTGAAGGCCGGGACCTTGCTTTGTCTACCCCTTTATCTCCAGCGACTCCACCCCCGGTGTGCCCTGAACCGAGTCGGGGCTGAGATGAGCTGAGCTGAGCTGAATTCCACCGGGAGCAGCCCGGGGTCCCTGCTCCCACCGGGCTGCCTCTGAGCCAGCATGGCCTCAACTCTGAGCCATGTGCCCTCCTCCCCGGGACCCCTCTCTCCTCGCACACCCCCTGCTCCTCAGCTGTCTCAGCCTTTCCCACACCTCATCAGAAGTGACCGGCCAGCTCTGGCCATCTGCATTGGAAGGGAAGCTTTGGGAGTCGGGGGTCTATCTGACTTGCTCACCGTTGCCTCTTAATACTTGCTTGAATGTCTGGCACAGAGGAGGTGTCTGGTAGGCTTGGCATGTGTCAGTTCAAGGCCCTGGGGAAAGGAAAAGCTTGCCATTGGCTGGAAAGAAAGATAGAAAGCCTTGAATGTTGATTCTCTGTGTTCTCTTGACTCCTCTCTCCTCCTCGGAGCAGTGAGGTGGCTTGCAGTTTACACAGTTAGGGAGCTCCAGAGCCAGGATGCAAGGTTAGTTCTGTCTGACTCCGAAGCCCTGACTCCTGACGTCACACGGAGCCCCAGCTGATCTCCGGGGGCCGCTGTAGCCATTTTTCAAAACCCCTTCTCTGATTTGCTTAGGCCTGGCCAGGAGCAGGGGATGGGCAATCAAGGTCCCTTCCCTTCCCTCTCTCTACCTGCCCCACTGATGTGATGGAAGTGCCCCCACACGGAGGCCTACCACCAAGGCCATTCCGTCTCTCCCTCACACAATCCCGCCTCACCAGGCTCCCGGGGGCAAAAATAACCATTCCAGACACCGCTGAGTGCTTAGGCTCTGACCCTGTTCCCCTCCCTGCTCTCAGCACACACCTCTGGCTTCAGCCTTTTGGTCACTGCTCACCTTGTCTTCCAGCTGCCGGTCATGCCTCACTTAGGAGCACCCCTAGAAGCCACCTCTCCCTCCCTGGGCTGCTAACATCTCTCCCCAGGACGCCCCCCCCCACCCTCGCTCCTACCAGGGAGGCTCAGGCCTGGCTTAATGGAAGTGGCTGGAACTTGAGCCCAAGGTGGAGAAGTCAGCCCAAACCCTCAGAAGCCAAAGACCCAGCATCCTACTGAGCCAGCTCTCCTATCAGACCTGAGATCAGGCGGATCCTACATGGTGTATTACCCACAATGAATGTTTTATGAGTTTGCTCCTCATTACTGAGGGTTGCAGGAGGCAGGGAGGGGAGACTGGGCAGGACAATGAGGTGGGAGGGCGTGCAATAGCCCAGCAGAGGTTGTGATGGGACAGGGGCATTTCTCTGTGAAGAAAGATTTAGCAAGAGTTGGTGATGTTTGTCAAGTTGAAATGTTAAATGTCGGAGGTCCCCCTCAGGGCCATGTGCCCTGGCTCCTCGAGAGCTTGCTCTTCTGCTACTCCCAGGCCTCAGGCCCAGGCATTTTCTGGTTCTCTGGGCTCAAGGGAGTGCGAGGGAGTGGGAGCTGCAAGCCATGAAGAGCTCTGTCCAGGCTTCTCCTTACCTCCTCACAGCAGTGTCCAGTTTGAGTCCCTTGTTCTGAGTAGCTCCAGCCAGGCCACAAGCCAGGGCCCAGCTGATTCTTCATGACTGGGAGCCTTCATCGCCCAGTGCAAAGCTACAGACATGGGCTAATGCCCTGACTCTCCCCTTCACCACGTCCTCCCTCCACCATCCACAACCTAGGAAGGAAGGGAGAAGAAATGCAGCTCCCAGACTCGTCCAGCAGCCTGAGCTCATTTCCCAAGAGAGGGGCTGAGGGGGGGTGACAGGCTGCAGGACTGAGCCGGAGCCCTTCTCAGCATCTGCCAGCCACTAGGAGGGGGTCACGCATGAGGGTCAGCTCCGGGGCCTGCCCAGATGGACAGTGAGCTCTTGAGGGTCAGCAAGAGACCCAGATGGGGAAGCAGGGCAACCAAAAGGACCTTACTGGCCCAACCCTCCACAGTTCCATGGGACATGGGGATCCCCCAGAGTCCCTGCCAGCTCCCCATCTGCCTCGCTACTTACTCCTCATCTCTCCTCCACTCTCTGGCTCTTAATTCCCCTTCACTCTCTCCTTTGAAGTCCCCTGGTTGCTATGGACATCCAGGGGTGGGGAAGGAAGCAGAATTTGAGGCGGTTCTGATATATCCATCCCACCAGGCACTGCTAGGATGCTCATTTGTCTAGGTTTTGGAAACAGGCATTGCAGCTTGAGGAAATTGGGGGTGAGTCTGTGTCGGACAGCCCTGGATCTCCTTTTAGTAAGATTGTGCATGTCTGGATGGGCTCCAGGGGTCACCCATCCCAGGACCACCCTCAAGTCTCCCTGACCTTCAGGCATTTCAAGGCTGACCCAACCCTGGATACAGAGAACACCCGACCTGCATGTCCATTCAACGGCCTCCCAATCTCCTCTCACTTTATCAGTTGATTGCTTCCACCAATGTTTTCTGACAACCCATGACATGCCAGGCACTGGTTCAGGCACTAGATATGCACCAGTGAGCAAGTCAAGTGCCTGCTCTCCTGGGGGTTGGGGGGGACAGACAGACCAAAAGCAAGCAAATAAGAAACAAGATAATATCAGCTAGGGATAAAGATAATAAAGAAATAAAGTGGAGAGTTATAGCAGAGATCTACAGAATGAGCAGTCAGTCCTGCAAGTTCGAGAAGAACAGCATTGCAAGCGGAGGGAACAACACGTGCAAAGGCCCTGGGGCAGATGCAAGCCTGGTTTGTTTGAGAAGCTGGAAGGAGGTGTGACCCCAGTGGTTAAGTGGTTAAGCCCTAAGGTTAGATGGACAGCAGGGCCAGAGCAAGCCAGGGACCATGTGGGCCACGGAAAGGAGTCCGAGTTCAATTCTAGATAAGGTGGGAATGAAAAGATGAGATTTTTGTTTTGGAAATTCTGACTAGTGAGCACAGAAAGGATTGTCGGGGGATATGAGAGGAATCAGGGAGCGCAGTTAGGAGCTGTTGCTATAAAGCCAGACACGAGCTGATGACGGCTTAGAGCAGGGTAAGGGTGGGGGAGAAGTCGAAGAGTAAGTGGACTGGAGTTGAGTTAGGCTCTGGACGTAGAGGCAGCACGATAAGAGGCCGGGAGAGGCTGAAAGAAGAGCCCAGGAGACGCCCAGGTCAAACCAACCCTACTTGTGGCTACTTCCTTTTGGCCCTGGTGTTGGCTGGGCTGAAATCTTCGGGCCCAGAAATTGTTGTCTTGGTCCTACATCATCAGGATGCCACACTGTCTTGGTTTGCCTCCCACCTACCTCACGGGCCACACTTTCTTAGTCTCCTCCCCTGGCTCCCCCTCCGCCCTGACCTCTTCATGTTTGGAGTGCGCCAGGGCTCAGGCTTGGGGCTCCTCTCTTCTCTAGCTCTGCTCACTCCCGAGGGAACCCATTCCATCTCCTGCTTTAAAAATCACCTGCGCCAAATACTCCCAAAGTTGTATCTTCAACGCTAGACCCCTCCCTGGAATTCCAGACTCATGTACAACTGCTCACTCACCGTCTCCCCTTGCATATTTCTTTAGTCAGCTGAGATGTAACGTATCCAAAACTAAACTCCTACTCTTCCCCTCAAAATCTGCCCCTTCTGGAATCTTCTTTGTGTCAGCAAATGACCCCTCCATCCTTTCAGTGGCTCAGGCCGAAACCCCTGGAGACCCCTCAACCCCTCTCTCTCACAGCCCATATTCAATCCATCAGCAAATCTTGCCATCCCTACTTGTAAAAACTGCCCCAAATCCCAATCTCTTCTCACTGCCTCCAATCCACTATTATCTCTAGCCTAGATTACTGCAATAACTTTGTAACTGGTCCCCCTTGCCCCCCCGGCTGCCTGTTCTCCACACAGCAGCCAAAGTAAGCTTGTTAAAACTTCATTCAGAGCATGTCACTCTACTGCTCAAAGACCCCCGATGGTCTGCCATCTCATTCAGAATCAAAACTAAAGTCTTTTCAGTGGCCCTATGTGATCTGCCCTCCACCACCACCCCTTCTGTTTCTCCGGCCTCACCTCAGCCCCTAGCCCTCTCCACGCCCCTCCCCCCCAACACACCGCTATCCTCCCTTCTTTGCTTCAACTTCACTGGCCTCCTTCCTCTTCCCCTAAATGCAGAAAGCTTTGCATTTGCTCTTCACCTGGATGGCCCCTCCCCAGATACCTGAAAGCCTCGCCTCGGTCAGGTGTCTGCTTAAACATTAAGATTTGAGTGAAGCCTTCTCTGAGCACCCTATTTACAATTGCTACTACCCTACCCTCCTTTTACACTCATCCTGGTCTCTGCATTTTTCCCAATGTGGTTCTCAGTGTCTGCCATACTATATACCATTTGCTCTGCACCCTCCCGCCCACAGAATATGAGCTCCATAATGACAGGGCTTTTGTCTCATTTCCTGCTTGTCCCTCTACCCAGAATAGAGCCTGGCCCACAATAGGCACTCAATAAATATCAAATGAATGAATGGAACTGGGGAAAGACCTACAGTCCTCAAGGGGCAGCCTTGGTCTGGAAATTAACACCTGATTTCTAGTACTAGCTAGAAATGTGTCTTCCGGGCGGGCCCTAGGCTGTCTATCTATAGATGCTGAAGAACTCCTGAGGTCCTTCGCTGCAGCAGCATTCTAGAATGATGCTTGCGCACAGCCTCCCCTTCTGTCATTAGGCCAGGGCAGAAGGAAGGGTTGGACAGAACCTGGTGGAGTGAGAGGAGAGAGCCCTCACTCATTCTTTCTCATCAAGGCTTGGGTGGAGTCTTCGTGGGCCTTGAAATGGAAGACAAGGTTCTAGTTTGGAGTTGGCAGCGTTCTGAGAGGCCTGGGGGAGGGAGGAATGAGTGAGGGGGTCCAGCCCCACCCTCTGGGTGGGGACGAGCAGAGGCCTGGCCACTAGGCCTGCTTCCTCTTCATGGGGGGTCAGTCCCAGTGAGGGTCTCATGGGCAGTACTGCTAGAAGAAAAGGAGGGGGGATCAGCATGAGGTAAGCACTGAGGAGAAGGCCTTCTGTGTGGGTCCCCTGGGCCTGCAGGCAGGTCCTCAGGGAGTCCTGGGAGTTCAAGCCTGGCGCAGGCCTCGGGCGGCCCCCAGGGCCCTCACAGCCAGCGCCCACTCTAGGGCAGAATGGCAGACCTTTTGGCGGAGAAGAGCCAGTCCTCCTCCCTTTTCTGGGCCTTGCCACGGCTCCCTGCTTGTTTTCCCCGAAATAAATGGACTGAGCATATTGGGCCGGCAATAACCCCTTGAAATCAGTTGTTATCACAGTTAACAACCAGTTTGGCTTCAGTTCAGGCTGTTAACTATCAAACCACTAAGTGCCGGTAATGATTGATTCTTGGCCAGTTGCAGCTTGAGTGAGCTGTGAAACCCCATTAGCGAGGGCTCTATGGAGGCAGCAAGGCGAAGATAAACAAGGTGGTGGGTGCTCTAGCCCAGCCTGGCCCCACCACTCTGGGCTCTGCTCCCATAGGTCCCCGGCCCGGGGTCCTGCCAGAAGTCAGCCCTTTCCCAAAGCCCTGGGCAGCCTCGAGGATCCCCACCTCCCAGCCACCTCTCCACTGCCCCCAACCACCACCACCACCACCACCACCACCACCAGGCATCTCCCTCCTCTCTGTAAGGCAGGTCTGGCTCTCCGGACAGCCCACCTCTCCTCCCTCACGGCCATCGCGGCACAGTTCCATCCACCATGCCAGAGAACTCGAGAGTCCCTGGCCCTGGGGGGCTGCAGGAATGGCTTTGGCCTAGCCAGTGACCAGCTGCCACTCCGTGGCCAGGATCACAGGCAGGGAGAGCCTGACATTCCACCCCCACCCTAGACTCCCTCCTACCCTATGGCTTCCCCCAGGAATTGCTCTCAAACAAATGAAATGTGGGCAATTACTGGGCTGGGGGCTGGACAGGCGGCCGTGCAGATGAAAGCGTTTCCTGGACGGTCTCTTCATTTGCATGGCATCAGAAGCTGCTCAGAAGGTGTGACTTTTCCCACAGTGAGACCCGAGCTCCTTGCACAATAAAGCCAGGCTGCTCACCCAGAATTAATTAAAGGGGGAGGGGAGGGGATGGAGCAGAGGAGGAGGCACTAAGAGCTGGGGGAGCTGGAACAGAGATGTCTAGGGCCCCTCCCCACATCCCTGGCGTCTATGCGCCCGGAAGACACCTCCTCTCTCCGGAGCCTCTCACCCCCTGGCAAGCCAGAGGAGGTGGCATGGCCAGAGCCCAGGGTATCCCCAGCCTCTCTCTTTCAAGGCTTCCCCTTGAGTCATGGAGCTCCTGGTCCACCTGGATGGCCTGACCCTGGAACCTGCGGCTTCAGCTCTGAGAGGTCCACGTGGTTAGGAAGCCTTGGGGTGCCGCCCCCCACTCCAAGGAAGTGCAGAGGAACAGAGGCCCAGAGGGAAGAGGTTTCTGGATTGGCCCGGTAGCTGCGCTGTGGGACCAGCCCAGGGGCACTGTCAAAAGAAGGCAGCAGAATCGGCCAGAATGGGAGGCCTCAGTTATGAAGACGGGGCCAGCTCTGCCCTCAGGAGACCTGATGCCTCTGGGCTTGGGCTGTCCCTCGATGTGCTGTGATGCCATGCTCTCCAGTCCGCATCCAAACACACAGTCCTCTGCCCACCATGGGCCAGCCCTTGTGCCCATCCCATGACCTACTCCATCATTGCCCTAGCGCGGCCTGGGCTTCCTTCTTCCACAGCAGGTCCATCTTGGGCCAGTCCTTCTGACCCATGAGCGGTTGCTTCTCCTCCGGGGCCAGAGTCTGAGTCCTGCTCTCCACCCGTGAACTTCCCTCCTGGTCCCCTGCCCGGCTCCTCTCCCTCTGGGCCCCATCTCTCCAGGGTCGGTAGCCTCTCCCAGGGCCATGGTCCCCGGGGCCCTGGTGCAGCACCTGAGCTCAGGAACTTCTGCTCACAGCTCTCTACCCAGAGCCTCAAAAGTCAGCACCACTCCATGTCTCAATCGCCAGCACCCGTCTTGGCGGTCTGCCCTCCAGCGTAATCCCACCTTGGGCCCTGGCAGCTGCTTTTCTTTCATCCACTGGAGCCTGATACTCAGAAAGCGCCAGCTCTGGCATCTCCAGCCTGTCCTCCACACAGATCTAGACACACACACAGAGGCACTTTTTAAAGATTCATTGAGGGGCGCCTGGGTGGCTCAGTCGGTTAAGCGTCTGCCTTCAGCTCAGGCCATGATCCCGGGGGTCCTGGGATCGAGCCCCACATCAGGCTCCTCACTCAGCAGGGGCCTGCTTCTCCCTCTCCCTCTGCCTGCCACTCCCCCCCTCTGCTTGCGCTCACTCTCTCTCTCTCTCCCTGACAAATAAATAAAATATTCAAAAAATGAAAATAAAGATTCACTGAAACCATGAAAGCAGCTCTGGTCCTAGCAGAGCCCTCTTTTCTGCCCTAGAAGTGGCTAGGGGAAGTGTTGGCAATGACTCCCCCAAGGAGCTAGGAGGTCCTGGTCTGAGAGCTCCAGGACCAGCTAAGAGCCTCTTCTTGCCCCTTTCCCTGCTCCTGTCCCATCAGGAGAGCCCCTCCATAACAATGACAGGCACAGGTCCTAAGTCAGGCTGGAGGGAGGCTGCTGTGGGAACTAGTTAGGGTTAGGACCCCCCCCAACAGCTGGGGAAGGGAGAGGGGCCGACCCCCACAGGACTTGCTGTCCAACACACATTTTTAATATGCAAGTTAAATAAATATTTCAGTCATTTAATAACAATTAATAGACATCCACCCCCTCCCCACACCCAGCCTTAAAAACCTGCTCTAAGTCCTCACCCTTTCCTCCCTGCCCCTGCCTCGGGGTGAGGCGGGGAGTGGGCTCCCCGCTGCCCAGCCAGCTTGTCCTGCAGGCGCTGGGATCTCAGGAGCACCTCTGCTGGCCTGGAAAAGCCCCCTGACCCGGAGGGAACCCCGCCAGAATCCCAGTCTAGGCCACTACCGGCCTTCCCGAAAGTGAAGAAGACAGACACCACAGCCAAGTGGAATACAAAAATAGAGCCTCTCTTTTGTTTAAAAAAACAAAACAAAACAACAACAACAACAAAAAACCCAACGGCAGACAGCTATCAAAGGCTAGAACCCGGGGCTCCCCCAGCTCCTCCCCAGCCTTCAGCAGCGCGGACCTCGGCTCCCGGAGTTTCTCTGTGCTCCCCCGCGACCAGCGGCTCCGCGCGGCGGGGAGGGCGGCGGCGCCTACCGGGGCTCCGGGGCCCAAGTCCTCTGGCTGCCGCGCAGGCTGCGCGTGAAGGGCGGGTAGTTGAGGAACTCGAAGCGCAGGCTCTGCTCCGTGGTGTGGTGGCCGCGGGGCAGCCGCTTCATGAAGTGGACCTCACGCTGGTGCTGCCGCGTCTTGGAGCCCTTGCGGGGCCGGCCCTTGCGGGTGAAGGCCATGTACCAGCCTTCGTACTTGGCGTTCTGCAGGGCCGTGTAGTTGTTCTCCAGCACGATCTCCGTGAACACGCAGTCCTTGCCCTTGCCGTTGCTCTGCAGGTAGTGGGGCCAGACGCGGGCGTTACTGGGCTCCGGCCCCCGAGCCGCAACCCCACCCCACCCCCACCCCAGCGGAGGCAGAGGGCAGGCGGCCCCAGACAGCAGGTGGGCACCCCAGCAGATGGCAGGGTGGGCACGAGCGACAGCCCCACCCCCGCCCGGGGAACCCGCTCTCTAATCCCTCACAAGCCGCAGCCCACCCGGCAACTTCCTGTCCTCCCGGGCAGCAGTGACACATGGCTGTCTCCGGAGGGGCTGGGCCCCAACACAGAGGGCCAGAGAGGGGGCCCAGACCCTGCCTGCCCTGGCCTCCTGCCCACCAGTCTGGCCGAGCGGCTCGCACCCGTTTCCCCAGCTGCACCACACATCCCCCCCCACCCTCACCCCCCGCCCCTCAGGACCCCAGGGGCCCCAGGGCAGCCACCCCATGGGGGAGGGGAGGCCTGAGGGGAGACGCAGAGCCCAGGAAGCGGGGAGCTTGAGGCTGGAGAAGAGCCGTGACTAATGGGGCCATTTCAGAGCTCGGCTGAGGGGCTGGGCCTGCGGCTTACTGAACATTCCAAATGCTGGTACCATGTAATTGGACATAATAGCAAAGCAATTTGGCGATTTGTTAAAAAGATATATGGAATTTACCACCCCCCCCACCAGCCCCTTCCCTAGCCTCCCTTCTTCCTCCTTTGCCTTTATAGCTTTTCATCTCTCAGTTTCCTTCTCTCACCTCCCCCCATCCCCACCCAGTCGTTAGGTGACCCCAAGGTGGCCCTGTGTCTCTCTGGGATCCTGGAGGAGCTCTGCCAGCCCAGCCCCCTCCCCAGGCCCCAGGGACCCTCCATTCCTTCTGGGGCCTCACCTTGGCGATCAGCTTCCCCTTCTTATTCATGCAGATGTAGAGGCCAGTCTCAGCTCCTCGGACTCGAACACGGCTCCCAAAGGTATCTGTCTCCACAATGAGCTTTGCTGTCAGGGAAGGTGGGGGGATGGTTATTGGAAGCGCCCTGACCCCCACTGTACCACATCTTCACCCCAGCTGACCCTCAGACCTGTCACATCCCAGTAGCAACTGCTCCAAGAGCAGGTACCCAAGATGTGGGCTCCAGCCCCAGCCCAGCTGCCGATATGCTGTGCGACAGTGGGAAAGATCACGTCCCCTTCCTGGGCCTCAGGCCCCTCACCTGGCGGTACACAGGGAGATGGACAAGATCATGAAGCACAAACTGGGTTCTGCAGAGGAATCTTGGAGCCATCAAACTGAACAGACCCTTGTCTAAAATCGGACGGTACTGACTTCCATGTCAAGGCTTCATGACTAGAGTTCTACTCTCATCAGAAGATCTCTGGGAATCCTTCAAACTCAAAGCAGTATGTGCACATGCCTCACAGGTCACTACAAACTTCTGGAGTGCAGCAGTGACATGAGTTCTGAGGCGAAACCTAAAAGCACTCTCTCCCGTTTCTGACACCTCGGGTTCTAACTCACAGCCTTGGCCACTGCCCCCCCAAACCCCTGCTCTGACAGGGATGCGGACCACTCTCCCTACATGCGCAGCCTGCGCACAACCAGCTGCTTTCCCAGAACCTCAGACCCCAGCTGGGAGGCTTCTGCTCTTCTCCACGCTTCCCAGTCACCACTGTCCCCAGCCCCAGTGTCCAGAAAGCAATGACTCAAATAGTCTTTTCTTTCAACCCCCATCACAGCTGGGCTTCTCACCCCAGTGACCAAACACTTTCTGTGGGTGAGGAGGGGAGAAAATCAGGCATGCTTGCCTCTCAGTCTGGAAAGCTGATGAGACAGGGAGCTGAATTCTGAGCCTTCTTCCCTTGTGCCCTTCCCTCAGACAGCCTTGCCACAGAAGTCCTGGTCCCTGTCTCATCCCTGTGTAATTCCTCCCTTTGAGGCTGTCCCCAAGAAGGGAATGAGGGCTGACTCAGCTGTTGGGAGTAGGGCAGGAGGGGCTGGGTCTCCTGTCCTCTCTACTCCTTTTCCCTCCTCGAGAAAGCAGTTCTGGAACTCCCAGCGCTGTCTCGCAGCCTGCACTAACAAGGCAGCACCTTCTTTGTCCCCAAAACTAATGGGGGGGATGGGCACCAAGGTCAGCAAGGCAGCCCTCACCGCCCAGCCTGTGACTCCCCCCCACCCCTTCACATAAGCACAGAGCTGGGACCCAATGGCCAACTCTCCAGTCTGGCTCCAAGTCAGCCAGGGAAATGCAGCTGTCACCTCCCCTCCCACCCACCTCCTCTTGGACCCAGCCAGTCTGCTCATCCCTCTCCTGATCTGCCTTCCAGAGCAAGGGGTCGCTGCTGGTAGGGCCAGAGGGACACTGACGGGAGAAGGGGCGAGAGGATCCCACTCTGAGGATTCTGGCCAAATGGGGCAGACAGGGACTGGAACAATCCCTCTCTCCCTTCCTGGGACCCGCAGGGAAGCAACTCGAACCTCTCTGCTCTTCTCCCCCAGACTCACACTGTCCCAGCTGCACACCCTATGCCTCTGCTCTTGGGCCCTCCAGCTCCCACTCCTGCCTGCCAGGCAGGGATCAGGGAACCTGGAAAGCTTCCTACACTTGTAAGGACAGAAGTGGGCATCAGACTTCTGAGGTCGGAAGATGAGCTCCCCCATGGCCAGCCGCCTCTTCTTCCCTCCCCAAAACCCAAGGATGTGCTGGACCATTTGCTCCAGTGGAGTAAACCCAGGAGGAGCTAAGCATTCGTTCCCTTTCCTTGGAAGCTGAGAAGGGCAGCAAGCAGCCAGTTTGGAGGGACAAAGGGACGGCAGGCTGGTCCTGCCAGCCCAGCGGGGGAGCCCGGCCACCAGGCAGGCCCCCCCCCACTCCCTCCACTGAGAGCCCCCACTCCCCTCCCTGGATGGAGCTGGGGAGCTGGGGCCGCAGTTTGCGGCGGCTTTCCCGAACGGCCTTTTGGAAAGCTTAACATTTTCAAACCTATTCTTCCACCCCAGTGACAGATTTATCCCGGGAAAATTATGTCTCCTTCTCCAGCTTTGAAGGGAAGTCAGCTACGTCGATGCAGAAAAAATGCAGTGAGACATACTCGATCCCCCAAACTGGCTCGAGAAGAGGAGAAAGCATTCAGGAAATGTTAAAAAAGGTGAAAGTAAGAAGAGTTTTAATCGCTCTGCCAGACGCGGGGGTCTCTCCAGAGATTCATAGAGAACAATCTTGAACCTCTTTTTTAACATTTACAGACTTGCAACTCCTTTCAAACTCCACATCTGAAAAAAGGCTCGTTCTTTTTCTGTTTTATATCATTCTTCATTTTTCTTCTTAGCTCTTAAAATGCCTCACCTTTTTATTACATTTTAATAGAGTCTTCCCCTCTCCTTTCATGCTTGTTTAACTTGGTCATTATTTAAAGGTTTTTAAACTCACAATAATCGCTCTCTAAAAACAACACCAGCCGCCCAGAGGGCTTGCTTTTCTCTTGGTACGTCCAGGACTCTGGAAATTGGCCTGGTTTCAAGGCAGGAATATTGAATGTTTTAGAAATCAATCAGTCCTCAGCCTCTCTGCCCTGCAGTAGCTCCCTGGACTCACCACCCCATGAGGAGTCAGGAGCCTGGTTCCAACCGCCACCTGGGTTCCTGGGTCAGTGGAGTGGAGAGGGCCCCTTCCCAAGCCCAGTGCCTATGTGCAATTGGCCCTTCTGATCAAAATATTTAAAGGTTCATGGCACCCCCTGTAAAAGCTGGAAGGGCTGTGTGTGTGGGGGGATTTTTCTCCCTTCTCTTTCCCAACTCTCCTTTTGTGGACCCTGGTGACATATCCTCTTTCAAGCGCTTCCCTTAAACCTGTGGCCCCTCCAGCAGAACCCTCTGTCTCCACCTGCAGCTGGGGAGGGGGTGTGTGAATGGCGGAGGTGGAAAGGGAGACTCCTGGATTCATTCATTTGCTGGGCGGGGAAGGGATACCTGTGGGCCAAGTACTCCCCAAGGCCCCTTTCCTAGCCCTCTTTTCTCCAGCTGACCCCCAAGATGCTTTTTTGCCTTAACTCCTTCCCTCTGAGCTGGGGAGCCTGGCCAGCACAGCAGAGCTAGCCTCTGGCCAGCACAGATGGGGCTGGCTGGTCCAGTCAGGGCAGGCCAGCCAGGGGAAGGAGGGCATGTTCTACAGTCTACCTTCACCCTGCCCGGCACAGCTCGCCTTACCGAAGGGGTCCCCGTCTTCTGCCATGGCGTTGATGCGCTTGTTGGCCAGGACCTGCACGTGCTTCCCGCTGGTGCGGCTGTAGAGCTGGTAGGTCCGGATGAGGCGGCGGCTGAGCTGATCCGTCACCAGGCTCTGCTCCCTCACATGCTGTGTAAAATTAGGTGAGGACTGAACAGTTACCTTTAGGAAATTGAAAAATACACAACACGCCATTATAATGCTACTCTGCCCAGGGGCCCGAGTGGCCCCCATCGCCCTGCACGCGCCTCCACTACCCCAGGCCAACTGCAGGGGCTGGGTGGTTCCCCCAACATGCCAGCTCCGGTCACAACACCCAACCCAGGAAAGTCAGGCAGACCCAGCCTAGCAAGGATGAATCCCGGAACGATCCGGACCTACCTGTTGGGAAACACCCTGGGACTCCCGGCCAGGATCAGGAAAGCAAGCTCCCTGCCCAGCGCCGCGGGACCCCCCCCCCCCCGCGCCCCCACCACCACCACGCCTTCCTAGAAAAGCAGGGCGCTTGTAAGTAGGGAGACAGCGCTGCCCGACCCCTGACATTTATAAAGACAAATTTACGGAGCAAATGTTGAGAGCGCAGAGAGCCTAGGCACCTGATCTTTCGGCCAGACCCTCCACAAGTCTCCCCAGAGAGCCGCGGAGAGAGTCCCTGCGGCGGTCACCGGGACTTCTGACAACGAACGCTCCCAGGCCCCAGCTCCCCCCTTCCTCGGCAGCCAGGTGTAGCTGCCCCTAGAGCTCCCTATCCACCCCAACCTGGCTAGGATGCGCGGGAGACAGCGCTGGAGTCCGAAACCTTGGGTTCGAGCCTCGCCGCACACCAGCTGTGTGACCTTAGGCAGGGCGCTCCCTCTCTGTTCCCTAGCTCCCTCCTAGGGCAAGTGCGGGGCTGTATTCCTAAGGTTCCTTCCAGCCCTGCTGCTCTGGCCGCAGGGTCGGTCCTCGGGCCCCTGCCCGACCTTGCCAACCGGCGGCCCCCGCCGGTCCGCCCGGGCCCCGCCGCCGCGCAGTGCGCCTTACCTGGGCTTGGAGGCAGAGAACCAGCAAGTGCAACAGCCTGTGGGAGACAAAAGCGGGCGGGAGAGAGAGGGCGCGGGGTGAGCGGAGAGGGCGCGGCGGCGCGGGCCGGGCGGGGACGCGGGGGCGGCGGCCGTACTCACAGGCAGCTCAGCGCCGAGCGGGGGCTGCCCATGGCGCGCGGCCGGGGGAGCACCGAGAACCCCGGCGGGATCGCGCCGGCCCGCGGGCGGCCGCGACGGACGAGCCGAGGGCGGCGGCGGCCGAGGAAAGCTGGAGCGCGGGAGGCGGGCGGCGGTCCGGACGCGGCTCCGCGGGTCCCGTGGAATGTCTTGCTCGCCGCGCCGCGCCGTGCCGAGTGGCTCTGCGCCGCTGCCGGAGCCGGTGGCCGCTGGCTGCTCAGGAGCCGGAGCGGGCGGGAGGGTAACGGGCCGGCAGGGTGGGTGGGTAGGTGGGAAGGGAGGGGGAGGGGTAGGGGCGGGGGGCGCCGCACCGGGCGCGAGGGGGGGAGCGCGGGGCGGGCGGCCGGAGCCCGCAGCCCCCGGCTGGGAGCTGGGGCCCGGACGCAGCCCGGGGCGGGGGCGGGGCGGACCGGGGCGGGGCGGCCGGCGGGTCTGGGATTGGGGGTCTGGGCTAGGGGAGGGGTCTGGGGACCGCGGGAGGGGCGGGGAGCGGCCGGTGGGGGCGCCTCCCCCCCATCCCGGGGCTGACCCCTTGCTTGCTCTAGGGGTCTGGACACGCGGGGATGGGGGTGGGGGGGGCGCCTCGGGCTGGGGCTTCCTGGACCGCGGGTGCGCCGGGGTCGGAAGGTGCCAAGTATCCACCGTGGGGCCGGGTCCGCTTATGCCTCAGACTAGGCGGCGGGTCTCTGAGCCACCTACTGTGTGCTTCGGCCGTGTGTGTCCCCTGGAAGCGGCCGCTGGGAAGCGGGAGGGAATGGCTGTGCGCTCCCTGCGACGGGGACCCGAACCCCCATCCCCGCCTTTCTGCTGAGTAACCCTTGCTGCGGATCTCTTATTTCTCGCCCCGTCTCCAAAAAGATACTGAGAGCGAGAAATGTCCCCTCCCTTACTATCACCTTCACCCCTGCGTCCGTCCCACACACACTAACCTGAAGCTTGAGAGGCACCATGAGCCACCCTTGTGGGTCCCTAGCAGGACCTATAGTCGCTGCCGCCCTCCCAGAGCAGCAGGCGGAGAGGGCAAAAATAACGACTGTGAGCTGCTTTTCCTGGAGAAGAGACTTAGATCCAGGCCGCCTCGCATTTCCCTCTCTGAGCCTCAGTATTTGTGCACTGAGGCATTTACACACCTACTGGACTAGACGTGGACTGGTGCTTTGTGTCAAGCATGGGGGGGGGTCCCCGAAGGAAGTAGTGTCTAAGCCTCTCCCAGCCCTTCATTGCTTCCCCCCAGGGGCTTCTGGAAACCCTGAGCCATGGTGCTTCTTTGGCAGCAGCTTGGGTGGGCAGAGACACCCTGGGACTGACACTTCGGAGCAGCAGCTTGAGCCACTGATGCCCTACCCAGCTGCTGTATCCACCCATGACCTCCCCTGCCCCACTGGCACCCCATGTCCTTGGGGGTTGGACTGGAGGGGTTAGGGTGGTCCTGGGAAGCTATTAGGCCAGGGGCAGTAGGCAGGTCCTTGCCCAGCAGTACGATCAAGTTCTGCCTACCTCCCCTTTCTCCGTGCCCCACCTGTCCCGATGCCCCACCTGTTCCTACTCCCAGCCATAATGCTAACACTGAGCAATGCATAGATGAGACTACAGTCAGAGGACTTGTCTCAAGACCTCATCCCTCCTCAGAGAAGGAGACTCCCTGAGCCTACCTGTCCCATGCCCCCCCTCCCCCCCACTCCAGGAGTCTGTTCACTCTTCTGGCTCTTGCACACACAGACCTCCAGGCAAGGACCATGTCTTTTAGATCGGAACTTGCAGCTCATGGCACTGAGCTGGGCGGGGTTGTTCTACAGTTGGCATTTGATGAATGAACAATGAAGAAACTGGCTGAACCTTTAGACCTCAGCCCAAGAGTGGCTTCCCCAGGAAGACTTGCCTTCAGATAATAATCATAAGCACCACTTTTTATTGAGCACTCATATTTGCTAAAGGCTGGACTTGCACTGTCTCCTCTCAACCCCACTAAGAGGTGAGCCCATTAGAAGGGAGAAAGGTGAGGTGGGCTCTGGTACCCACGGCCCAAACCAGCTCTTTTCCTTACTGTCCTCTGTCTTAGAGGCCTGCAGGCTGCTTGCTGAGTCTCTACCTCCCCAGCTGTACTGCTTCAAACAGGCAGAATGCTCACCATCTTAAACGCATGCCCTGCACATAGTAGGCCCCTGAAAATGTTTATTTGTGTGCATGAATGAATGAATGAGTGAGTGGAGAGATGGAGAGCAGAGGGTGGGAAGGGCCTTCTCCCCACTGGGGACTCAGCCCTCTGAAAACAGTCTGATGAGAACAGCATGGAGCAGGACCCAGGCCGGAGTCAGGGCAGTCTAGCCCATGCTCAGTGTGCATAGTCTTGGAGCCCCAACCCTGGGCACCAGCCCTTCCCTGGAGTGGGGATGGAGGCCAGAGAGCATCTGACTCAGGTCTAACCCTGGTTCTGGAGCTCGCGGAAGGTTCTGAAGTCCCTGAGCTGAGCCTCAATGATCTTAACCCACTCCCCAGAAGAGATGGGCGTCCTGGGACCTAAAAGTGTGGAGGTCAAGGTTTTAGTATCCACTTTAACCTCTATCAAGGGGTCTTTCTATAGGACAGAATTCCTTTACATTTGGAGAACTTCCCCTGAAATGAACCCTCATCAGTTTTAGAGATTCTTCTCATCTCCCCAAAAGTCTATATGTCTTGTGGTGGGGGTGTAGGGGGAGGGGCGAGGGAGCAGATGGGGACACCCTCACATAGGGCGCCGGTACTGCCCCGGCACGCCCCGTGAGTGACAGATGCAAATATTCCGTCGGGGCCCCAGCAGGCCACTCTCTCCCTCCCTCGCTTGCTCCCTTCCAGGCCAGCTCTCTCCTTCCTTTATCTTATCAAAGCCCCGTAATTACAATTGCTATTTTGTTTCCTCGAATCTGCAATCAGAGCTCCCCGGCCCTGATGAGGGAGCGCCTGTCAACCTGATCGCTGAGTGACAGCCCGGCCACCTTTCCCGGCCGCCCCCACACTCCGCAAACACAAACACACACACACACACACACACACACCCTCGCCTCCTGCAAACACAAACACACACTCCTCGCCAACACAAATAGCCCCTCTCCGCAAACACGCCCTCGCAGGGACCCAAACACACACCTTCAGCCTCTTTCCGAACGCATCCCTCGCCCCCGGCCCACCCTGGGCCCCTCACATCCACACCAGCCTGCGCGGGGCCGCCCGGACTGCCGAGAGCTCCACTGCGCGCCTTCGGCGCCCGGCGTTCAAAGCGCCGCCGACTCTCCACCGACTGTTCAAATGCAAATCGCCGAGACTACGTTAAGCACTTGGGGCCGCTGCCTGGGAGTCGTCTCCCTCGCCCCCCGAATACAGGCCTGCCCGTCCTCCAGCAGTCTGCAAACCCCGGCGGACGCCTTCATCCCTCAGTGCTCCGGGGCCAAAGCGAATTGGCAGTGCTCCTACTGTGCGCTGAGCCGACAGAACCAGCAGCGAGAGGCGGGGCGGAGAGGGAGAAAAAACAATTCCCAGCTCTGTCGGCCGGCCGGGCGCCCCTTCGGGCCAGGAAAGTCCTGCAAGAAGGAGAAGATGTGGATTGGGCCCCTACTGCGGGCAGGAGCGCGCTCGGCGCCTGCCTGGGTTGCGGGGAGAGCCACCCAGGAAACAGTCAAGGCTTACAATGAGCGCTCCAGCGGCTTCGCAGGGGGTAAATGTCCGAGCTGCGCCACGCACAGGGCGCAGATGGGTGGGTTGGGGAGGCTTCCTCCAGAGATGACTTTTCGCTGCACTCAGCCAGTCTCCCGCGCCCCCAACCAAGCACGTGCCGAGGACTCTGGAGGTTATGGGTGAGAGGAAGAAGAGAAGGGCTCTAACAAGAGCTCTTCTAGCGAACGAATGAATGAATGAATCAATCAATCAATGAACCCAAACAGTCAGCCTCAGTGACTTACTCCTCGCTTTCTGCCTAACTTCGACACCCCGGGCCACTCAGGGGCGAGATCGCTCACGTAGCCCCCCTTCAAGGCGGCATGGGGAGCCCACGGCCAAAGGCGGTTTCAACCTCGCCCACCAGAGGGCGCCAGCTGCAATTCCCCCTCCCTTGGGACACCTGCCACAGGAAGGTGAATGGTCTGGAGCCTGGTCGGCCCACCACGCTGGTTCCCGCTGGAAGCACTCCAGGAAAGCCCTCCTGGAGAGGAGAAAGGGGCCTGCGACCCCGATCACTGCAACACAGAGAGAAATCACCTTCCTTTATCCTCAACTTGAGAGAAAAGGGAAGTTAGAGCTCCTCACCATGAAGAGGGGGGAATCTACTCCAGATGGATGTATGTTGAAGTAGGAATGCTTTTCCGTGTTGCTGGACACTCCCCAAAGCTTACCTTACCTGCCCCAATACCAGCCTCTTCGGGTTACCCTCCCACTAGTTCACTCATTTGCCCAGCAGCCGGTGTGGGAGGGAGTGGGCCTGGCCCTACCACCCCACACACCACCAGGCACTGTACTTTGTCCATCCTCAGCATGTCTGGCCCCAGGCTGTCTCAGGAGTTAACGTTTTGTTTGTTTGTTTGTATGTGGGAAACTGAAATACGTGCCCCCCCCACATCAACACAGCTGCTGAACTGCTGACCCCAGAGTTGGTCACATACACACGAATGCTCACATCAGGTACTTCCCTTTCTCTTCCTGGCATAGCAGCAGTCAAACCTCAGAACACTTGATTACAGGCACCAGAGACCCCCAGAGCAGGCAATGTGCTGGGAATCAGGAACCCCTTAGCCCAGGAGGCTGAATCCCAGGAGCCCCTCTCTGCCCCCATATGCCAGGCCACCCGGATTCTGGTTTCCCTGTCACCCAATCTGGCCAGCCCCCTCCATCTGGCCCCCGGAATCAGGTTTCTAAGGGCCCAGACCCACTCAGAGACAGCCTGTAAGACTGGAAGGAGGAGTAAAGACTGGCTTCTAGCCTACCCCTCACAGGCCCTCTCAGGGCCTGAGCCCCTTCGTGAATCTAGGGATGCACATTCCTTGGACTGCTTAAGCCCCCTTATCTACCCCCCTGCCCATCAGCCTGAGTGCTGACAGAGGCCCAGGCCCCTTGTTTGGATGCCGATAACCTCCTGGGATGGCCCTCCCCCACCTGTAGGGACTGGGAACGGGCTTGGTGTTGGGAGGTCCTCTTTTAGCAAAGCAGTTGGGGCCCAGGCCTGGCCTGCCCCCGGGGTCCTAGGGATAGCAGGATCCCACATTTCTTCACCCTCCCCAGGCGCAGGGCCACCCTCGATGCTGCCACAGTGCCACCTGGTGGTCCCTAGGGGAATGCCACACCAGCAGATAAAGAAGCCACACAAATGAGTTGCAAAAAACTCCGTATCACTTTATTTCAACCTTTCTCCAAAAATGTAAAAAGTATTAAAAATGTGCAGTCCTGAGCTTCAGATGCTGATCTCCAATCTCATAGGCAAGTGGGGAGAGAGGGTGAGGACAGAAGTTCAGAGTTCCTCCCAATCCTGGAGAAAAGGGAAGTCCCAGGTAGGGCATAAGATTAGAAAAATACCAGGGCTCTATGAGGGATAGGACCACCCTCTCTCCTAACACCAGCCCAAGACCCCACCCACCCACCCATCCTCTTCAACAGAGAAGACACATTTAAAGTTCTTGAAACTTGTACAGGAACATGGTGCATGGCACATGTAGCCAGGTGACCTGAGAAGAGCAAACAAGGGGTCAGCATCTAGGCCTTCACCTGCTTGTCCTACTTCATCCCAGACCTTGCTGGACACCCTTCCCCCAACTCACCAAGGAGGCTAGGGCCTACCCCCCTGCTTCTTGGCAGGCAGGATGGGGCACCACTCAGCTTCCTCCTGCTCACTACCTTCTTCTTCACTCTCTTCTTGCTCAGAAACGTCATTGCTTATAGTAACTGGTGGAAATGTAAGCAGTAAAGAGGAGGTTCAAGCCCAGACCCCCTTTATACCATATGTCGTTTATTCATGCCCTGTGGTGCTAGGCTTGCAGGGACCCTGACCTCCCAGAGCTTATGATCTAGGTGGGAAGAACCTCAGATACTAAGATGACAGAGAGCTAAAGGAGACCACATTAATGGAGGTGGAGAAGTCGGGACAGGTTTCATGCAGGAGGTAGGCTCGAATAGGACAGAAAGTGGAGGGTATAGCCTACGTGGGACCTGCACTAGGAGATAAGGCTGGGATGGGGCAAGAGTGTGAAGCAGTGGGGGAGACCTGGTGGGGAAGCCACTAGAGGCAAAGGAGAGGGCTCTCACCAATCTGGTGCCTCCCAGTGATCCGCACAGGGCCAGAACCTGATTTCAGGCGGAAGGTTACAGGTGGCTGGAGCTGGAAGTCATCCAAACTGAGCTGGAAGGAAGACAAGGATGAAGGCCTGGCCCGCCCAACCTTGTGATGAGTCAGTCCTTCAGTCCTCAATTCCTCACCCCCACCCTTAGCCCTACCCCCCACCTCCATCACCCAGCATGGCAGGGGAACTCACCATGGGCTGGCAGGACAACTTGAGGTTGGCTACAGGGACTGCAATCTCCTGGTGATCATGATTCCTGGCCACGACTTCTACCACATTACACTCATCTTTGGCCCCCTCAGTGAGGCAGAGCTGGGAAGGGTACACAGGGCCTCTGGGTCTCCCCAAACAAGGGTTGGCACCACAAGTGGAGGCATCTACCCTAGAACTTGCCCCGCCCCAGTGGTCCCCGGATCACCTTGCCAGGGAAGCGCCCATGTGAGGGTCAGAAAGAGGTGACTCCCAGTAAAAGGGATTGGGGGGACGGGTGGAGGCCCCCCGAGTTGCCTGCTCAGGAACAACTATTCACCACCCTTCCCCGCCCCTCACCATGGTCAAAGCCAGCACATGCTCCGAATCATCCTCTTCTTCTACCTTGAAGGTGAAAGAGCGGGTGTGGCCGGAGAGCTCACAGCCTGGAAGAGGTAACAGTGTGTCTGAGTGTTCCACCAAACCTCTGTCACGTGTAGCCAAGGTCAGACCGGCCATTTACTGGCCCACTTCTCAGGAACACCTGGGGCATTCGGCCCTGGGCCCCGCCCTGCACATAAGAAGGGGTCGCACCGCCCCCTTCCGCTTGGGCTGCAGCGTGCGGGGGACCCACTTCGCCCCCACCCACGTCGTGTTCACCCACGTTACATTCCTGTTCAGCCCTGCCCGACCGCCCCAGCACCACCTTCATCCCCTCCTTTCTTCAATACCGAAGAAGAAACTGTCCATAGTGACCGGAGCCGGGACCCGCAGACCCCCGATCCCTCCGGCCCGGGCTCGGCTCTCCTGACTCAGGAACGCTAAGGCGGCGGCGGCGCCGGCGGCCATGCTGCAAGGGCCGTCTGGGAACTCCGCCCCCGACACGTACAAAGCAGGGGACTCGTCGCTGGCTCCGGCCCCGCCTATTAAAGGAGCCGCTGGCGTTTGAGAAAGGACCGGGGCGCAACCGGTCCAGGGGAGCCCGTCCGGCCTCTGGTCAGACCGTTGTGTCGGGACTGCGGGAAGTAACATCACAGAAGCATGGATTTTTTTGTTGTTAATACTTTTGCTTATTTCCGTGACCACGGCTCCCGAGGGTGGCTCCTGTCTCCATTTTCTCTAGTTCCTCTCACCCTCTGCTGTCTCCACTCCCCCACTCCAGGTAAGCTTTCGTTAAAGGGAGAATAGATACAAAAGTGTAAACATTTCCAACCCCCCTTGTAAAGGCGAATTTCAGGGCAGCGCTTTCCTTATAAAAGCAAAGGAATCCCGCATCAGGCTCCCTGCTCCTTGGGAGCCTGCTTCTTCTTTTGCCTCTCTCACGAATAAATAAAATCTTAAAAAAAAAAAAAAAAAAAAAAGCAAAGGAATCACGCTATTTGCCTTTGCTCCGAGAGAGCCGAGAATCCTTACTTTTCAGCTACAGGTATTTTCTGTTTGAACCATGGAACTACTCGGTCCTTTTCCTAGTATGCTTCCTGCTCTAACGACCTTAAGTTTACTATCCAGGAGGCATAGCTTTATTAAGCTTCAGATAATGCCTTGATGCTGGAGCTTGCTAGCAAAGTATATCATCTTAGATTTGGGGATGCTACTCCTGGCAGACACGTTTTGGAGCTTATTACAATCAACCCAAAACATCCACCTTAGACTCCTCTGTCACATAGTTTGGGCAGGGCAACTCTCCAACCCCCATCATTCACCTTTTGTCCAAAGAATCTGATAAACTGAAACTGTATTCCTTATCCCACTAGATTAAGGGAACTCATTCAAACTAGCTGCCCTAACTCACGCCCAGGCTGTTAACTGTGGGAAGAGGGTGGCTTGGCCAAGAGTAGTCTACTTTCATCTTTTACCTTGCTTGCCTTGAGGAAAATCTGCCAAGAAGTCTTTTTGCTAAAGATGGGAATGAGAAGATGCAGCCCCTAACTTGGAACAGCTGTGGAGAATACTTGCTTATAGGTGAGGCATGAAAGGCAGGAGAAAAGGTACCAGGTAGAAACAAGAAGTAGGTTTACACAGTACACCACCACACACATTCACTTCAAGTTTTATTTTGCCTCTTGCATGGTCTTCAGATAGTTTTACAGTTCGTTTTCTACAGGAACTGAGCTGTGATCTAAACAATCAATGAAATGTCATTCCAACCTTAATAAATATTCATAGCCATAGAAGAGAGCATAGCACTTTACCATCCTAGAGTGATGAAAGTATAGGCCTGGACATCTGTTTCATAGTTAGCACCTATGACCAGAAGACCAGCCAAATGATTATTATAAGCCAAGATAAAACCACAAGCAAACTTGCTAAAAATCCTGATTCCATAGGTTGACCCTGAAATCCTCCAGATAAATGCTAGAACTGTCTACTAGTGTACAACATGTACTTAAAGAGACAACCAAGTGGCACTAAGCTGTTTTAAACAGTATTCTGTAGAGATCTTCCCTTCCCCCTAGCCCTTGAAAATGCAAACTTGGTTCCAGCTTTCCAACATCATACCCTTCTATCAGTTAAAGGTTTCTACCCTGAAAATGAAGAGGTTCTCCTCCTTCCCCTCCCTTCATCTTACAAATTCAGTGCACACTCACAGGCCCTGGTTGAAAGTCACTAGACACCACTAGGTACAATGCTTTTAAGATTCCAAGCCCACACTGAAGGAACTTCATGAAGGAAAATGTTTCAGGTTTCCTTCTCCTTGCCCCTCCCACCTCAGCTCAAAGTAAAATAGCCGATTTAACAAAACTGCAGGGAAGCAAGATAACAAAATACTGTTCTGAATCCATGGAAAAGTCAGCCAGCCATGATGAAAAAATGAATCCTGCAGAGATTACCTGCTAGCCTCATGCTCAGAACCCCTAAAAACACCAAATCTCAATTAAAATACATGGAGCTTCCAGAATCTGTGGTTAAAGGAAAAAGTAAAGGGTAACCATAAGTCATTGGTTAAAGTGTGCTCATTGTTTCTTTTAAAAATTAGATACAAACATGCAAGAATTAAAGACTGTGATTTAATAAAACCAGTTGTAACAGGTCTTGACATTAAAGGACAACTGATCTCAGGGCAAATGGGACCAATCAGTCCCTGAACCCTACTTGATAGATGTCAAAACTAACATTTCACATGCTGACCTGCATCGAGGTTAATTTCCAGAAGTGACTGCACTTTGCAACAGATTGAGTCCCATGAAGTTAGGCTCTCGTACCCAAAGTGGTCATGGCCTAGCCCTAGGTGGGAGGCACTTCAAAAATAATAAAACTTAAAAAAAAAAAAAAAACAAATCAAACAAAGGGAAAAGTAAAGAAAATCAATCTTCCACTGATTTACATTATTCAAAGTGCCATCCTGAACCACACCCTTTCATTTTCAAAAGGAAAAAAAATTACAAAAACAGTGAACACAAAAGTCAGGTTACAACTAGTTTATATACAAAAATTTACAAGTTTGCTATTTTTAAGCTTTTGCCACAAACAACTGCACATTTGTCCCTACAAAAGCACAACATGCCTGAACCAATGTCACTACAAGAGACAATTGGCCATGGCTTTACAAAGAGCAGAAAAACTGCCCCAAATTAAAATCATTTATTCAGCTTAAAACCCATCCCACTTGAAATCTCTACCCTGAAGCCTCTGAAACCTACTAAATCTTTCTCATTTCTGACATGTCCCCAAAGAATCAAAGACATTTCATTCAATAAGCCAAAGAGGATGACAAATGATTTTGATTACTCTTATTAGATGAGAAATGCAACCACACTGGATGCAGAACACAGTGCTGACTACATTTATTGAAGACCCCCTCCCTATAAGCCCATGTAGAGGTCTTGGCACCTAACACAAGACCCAGAAAGGAGGCCCACATCTGTTTCAAACAGGATTTGCATCAATACTATCTTCCAACCAGTGAATAATCTCAAAGTGTGATTGGTGAGTTTTACAACAGTCTTCGTTTCCAATCCCAATTGGCTGATTTGTTGCCATTCCAGAGGCTCAACCGTATGAAGACCCCAACCACCACCCACCAGGTGAAGTTAAGAGACTTTCGGACAGTTCAAAGTGCCAACAAATGTCACAGGCTCCGACCAAGTATAACCACATCCTTTGGAAATCCTTCCATTTTTGCAATTTCAAAACAGCCTAACTTGCTGTAAAATTCCAGAATTCTTTTATCATCTGGTCTCACTTCACAGAAAGCCCCCCGGGAGCCTAGAAATAAAACAAATATTAAAAAATGTAAAGGTCAGTTAGAATCATGGTTAGGAATTGTGATGAATTTTCAATATATTTCAAATAGATGATAATAGAACTTGTCTATAACAGCTCCTAAATTTCATACAATTTTTAGAATTCATATTAATATTCAATGAATATTAACATTTCAGTACCAAATATTGCACTGGCAACTATCTTAAGAGATGGATATGTTAAACTAGCTTGAATGTGGTGATTATTCACGATGTATTTCAAATCATCAAATTGTACAACTTAAATATATACAATTCTTAACTGTCAAAAATACCTCAATGTAAAAAAAATTCAACTGTCAGTGAAACTCTTCCCCAGAAAGAAAATCTTTTGAGGAAAAGGCTATAAGAAACCTCAAATTAAAATACATGGAGCAAGGCAAAGGACACCTCTGTTTATTGTTTTTTTTTTAAGACTTTATTTATTTGACAGAGAGAGACACAGCGAGAGAGGCAACACAAGCAGGGGGAGTGGGAGAGGGAGTAGCAGGCTCCCCTGCGGAGCAAGGAGCCCGACGCGGGGCTCGATCCCAGGACCCTGGGATCATGACCTGAGCCGAAGGCAGATGCTTAACGACTGAGCCACCCAGGCACTCCTGTTTAATGTTTTTAATATAAAGTACCTTTGAAGGGCCCACAGGGCAAAGGCCATTCCAGCCTACGTCACATATAATCAGAATATGTTGTATATTCTAAGACATACCTCATATACCTGCGTGATTCTGTCCCAAGCACAACAGTGAGAATTATGCTATCTTCAGACAGAGTTGTTTAAATTATTCCACAAAGGTGACACCACTGACTCAAATGATACAAAGATGCAAATAAGTGCATTCCCATGTATCAACAACCCTCTAAGGATTGGTCTCAAACAAGCTGCCCATTTTTGTATTGCACAAGAAGTAAAAATAGTTTACACTTCTTAAAGGTTGTGTAAAAAAAGAAAATATATATATAGCGGCATCCGGCTGGCTCACTAGGTAGAGCATGTGACTTTGAGTTCAAGCCCTACACTGGGCATAGAGTGTACTCAATCGTTAAGCATCTGCCTTTGGCTCAGGTCATGATCCCGGGTTCCCTGCTTGGCAGGGAGCCTGCTTCTCCCTCTCCCACTCCCCCTGCTTGTTTTCCCTCTCTCGTTGTGTCTCTCTCCGTCAAAATAAGTAAATAAAATCTTTAAAATAAATAAATAAAATAAAATAAATTATTTCCCCCCTTCATTTTTCCCTTCCTACTACCTTCTTTTAATTAATTAATTATTAAAGTCTAGGATATTTATTATCAAGCCCTTTACAGAAAAAGTTTTCATACCACTAATATAAAGCAAAATTATTTCTGAAGGTTGAATCCGGCAAACTCAAAAAAATTGGCAACTCTGAATTCCTAAATGAAGTTTCTCCCCGAGGTTCATTTAATTTTCAATTATCATAGTGAGTCTCCTGGCAAAATAAACTTAACCTCATGTGTTCATGTCTCATTTCAACAGAGCTCAAAATAAGCATTTATAGTGTAAAAGAGGAGCATTTTCCAATTATTAATACACGTGCAATTCTCACACCACTAATAATTCAGAAGCCAAACCATAAATGGTGGGGAAGGGAATGTAAATTCACCGTAATTTACTTTTTATCCTGTCCCCACTTAGCCCCAAACACCAGCAACCGCACAAATACCGTACTCACCATTAGCCTTCAGTGAAGACAGGAGGCAAGCCATCATGCTTTTGGCTACACTTGGGTCAGTTACTTTTTTGTGAATATCCATCTTTATCAGAGAAGGGAAGTTGGCAAGGAAAGTTTCTGGCAACACTTCCTGCTCTTCATGGAAACTCAACATTATTTTCTGTAAAAGTTTCAAAGAATCTCTTGACTTTTGGCAGCTACTCATATTTATATATCTATATCCCAACTACAGAACACAGCAATAGGAAAAGGAGAACATTCAGTAACTCTTCCAGTCATTATGTAATTATCACACGAAGAATTAATTAGCTTATAACTCTAGCATTTTTGTTTTTAAAAGTTTCTCTAAAGGTAATGTGGTATCCTGGATTGGATCCTGGAAAAAAAAAAGGACATTAGTGGGAAAAATAGGTGAATAAAATGCGGAATTTATAATAATGCACCAAAGTTAGTTTCTTAAGACTTAGACAAATGTAGAAAATGGGTAAGGGGCAATACAGGAACTCTGTATTATCTTTGCTAAATCTAAAAATATTTAAAATTAAAAAAAATTTAAGTTTGTACTGCTTGCACAAAATGTGCATGTAAAAAATGTTGTAGTAGGGCGCCTGGGTGGCTCAGTTGGTTGGGCGACTGCCTTCGGCTCAGGTCATGATCCTGGAGTCCCGGGATCGAGTCCCACATCAGGCTCCCTGCTCAGCAGGGAGTCTGCTTCTCCCTCTGACCCTCTTCCCTCTTGTGCTATCTCTCATTCTCTCTCTCTCTCAAATACATAAATAAAATCTTTAAAAAAAAATGTTGTAGTAGACGCCCTGGTTATTCTTTATATGTTCCTATGCTGAAAACTATAATTATCAGATTTGAAATAGTAAAACATCAACAGCTCAATCAGTACACTGTAGTTATAATATCTATGTAATTCCGAGTAAGTGAGGCCACCCACACCACCCTCTTATTACACAGCCATCTGGCTAGGGGCAGAAGGTAAAATGTAGTAATAAACTGTAAGAGAACATAAGTACATTTGTATGGGGATGAGAAGTAAAGAATTTCAGAAAAGGGGAAGAGAACAACATGGAAGAAAAAAGTAAATGTCACAAAAAGAAGGTTCCAAATATGTATCTGAAAGTATTTATTGAGCATAAACATTATCAAAAAGGAACTATTTTTAAATATATATATGCTGATATATAAACCAAAATAACTGTAGAGGAAAAATTCACTGAAGTTGGGACAGGGCTGACATATGACAAGTACTCCTATCTGGAGGCACCTGGGTGGCTCAGTTGGTTAAGCGTCTGACTCTTGATGTCCGCTCAGGTCTTGATCCCAGGGTTATGACAGCAAGCCCTGCACTGGGCTCCATGCTGGGTGTGGAGCTTACTTTAAAAAAAAAAAAAAAAAAAAAGTGCTCCTATCTGAAAACGGACTTAGAGCAGCTCACCCCTATTATTTATTACAATGAAAAATACATTACTGAGAAGACAAGTGAGCCTGACAACCAAGCAAATGAGAGATTTTAATTACCTAAACTTGCGCTGAGTCCCCAAAGAAGAGACCATTTAAGTTTGGTGCTTCAAAACAGGGAGGAAAAAAAAAGGTTCTCTGTCTATATTTTGTTTTCACTTGAGGAAGTATTGTAACACTTCCAAATAAAAAAACTCCATCATGCTGAGGGAACAATGGAAAATGCCATGCTTAAGGGGGGGCCCCTGGCTGGGTCAGTCAGTTAAGTGTGTAACTCTTGATTTCAACTCAGGTCACGGGATTGAGCCCCAAGTGTACCATGGCCCCTGTATCCAATGGGCTCCATGCTCAGTGGGGAGTCATTCTCTCCCTCTGCCCTCACCCCTTTAAATAAATAAATCAATCTTTTTTTAAGTGGGGGGCACCTGGGTGGCTCAGTTGGTTAAAGCATCTGATTCTTGATTTCGGCGCAGGTCGAGATCTCAGGGGTCATGGGATCCAGCCCTGTGTCAGGCTCCGCTCTGGGAACAGGCTCTGCTTGTCCCTCTCCCTCTGCTCTCCCACCCCCACCCCCCGCTCACACATGCTCTAATTAATTATATTTAAAAAAACAGCTCTGATATAAAAAAAAAAGTATCACGCTTAATAAGCAGCAAGAATTCTTTTTTATAGGAAATTAGGAAGTACTGAGATTTTAAGATATAGCTGCTTACTTCATTTCAGAAAAATTACTGTAGTATAATTTCTAAACCTATTATTACCTCAGCCTCAGAGAGTTCTTTGTCACCATTTGGCTTGGTATACTTCTCCTGCATGAAGGGAATCCAGGAAATTTTACATTTTTTAATGAAGGGGGTCACATCTACAGTGCCCAGGGCATAACCACATATGCCATCTTCATCTTCTAGGACAAAACAGTAATCCAGGCTGAGGGAAAGCAGCCCTCCTACTAACCTGCTCAGAAGAAAAGAGGGCAGAATGAGTTTCTAACACAAAACTTAGACTTCAGTGATGTAGGTCTAATGTACTTGAATGGCAATCTATGGAAACTACATCTGGTGTAAGAAGAAACTGAAAATACCCATTAATATATTCAAATTTTACTAAAACTAAAGCGGGATTTCTAGGAAACTTTATTTCTAGTCATCATTTCCCCTCAACCTGATAAACCTGGCTATGAAATGCTACTCCCAAATCCAACAAATCCAAATACTTCATCACATACTTGTCTCCAATAAGGTCAGGCTGACTTTGAAAAGGTAAACCCACTCCATCGTCATACATTTCTCTGCAAATCTTGTACACGGAAGCCTGAAAATATAATCTAGTTAAGCAACAAAGCAAGAAATACAGCAACAGAATTTAACAATAGACTCGTAAGTTAGACTAGACTTCTAGGATAGGGAGTAACAAAATGCCTGGCCTGTCATAAATATCACCTCTGCTTTGTTAAATAAAAACTTATTTACAGAATCGTATTTGTTAGTATCAGTAGAAAACAGTATGGTACAGTAAACAGAGAATTGCTTCACAGGGGATAGTTTTAGGTAGTTAAGCAGTGAATTCAAAATGCAGCAAATAATGCTGTTGAGTCTCTCAGTTTTGTATATGTCCAAAATGTTTTAAACATGTTAGTCTTTAAACAGACTTGCTGTTTCCTGTAAGCTGATTATCAACAGCCTATTGATACTTCACAACTGAAAATTACACAATTACTAATAGAGAAAATCAGTCAAGGACAACGTATCATTTGGACACACTGATTAATTCCAACTCTAAATACAATTTAGCTGATTTTCATAAAGGAGGACTTAAAGGACTTAGCTCAAGACGTTATGAGTCTAAGTTCCTTACCAGGTTCTTCCTTAAATATCACCCCTCCTGTGTTTGATGTTTTACTTAACTTTTCTACCTAAAGTACCTTTTTGAAGACACAGAGCTACTTTTTTTTTTCTTCCCTTTTAAAAATAAGGAACACAGGGCACCTGGGTGGCTCAGTTGGGTGGGAGACTGCCTTCAGCACAGGTCATGATCCTGAAGTCCTGGGATCAAGTCCCTCATCGGGCTCCCTGCTCAAGCAGGGAGTCTGCTTCTTCCTCTGATGTTCCCCCCCTTCATGCTAATAAAATCTTTTAAAAATTTTTTAAAAAATAAATAAAATTGGGGCGCCTGGGTGGCTCAGTCTAAGCGTCTGCCTTCAGCTCAGGTCAAGATCCCAGGGTCCTGGGATCGAGCCCTACGTCAGGCTCCCTGCTCAGAGGGAAGCCTGCTTCTCCCTCTCCCACTCCCCCTGCTTGTGTTCCCTCTTTCGCTGTGTCTCTGTCAAATAAATAAAATCTTTAAATAAATAAATAAAATTTAAAATATGGAATGCTTCACAATTTGTGTGTCATCCTTGCACAGGGGTCATGGTCATGCTAATCTTCTCTGGATCGTTCCAATTTTGCTGCAAAGAGAGCACCACAACTGATTCTTTTAACCAGGGATTTCAAAGGAAAAGTAGTAAGTGAGCACCATAACCATATACCAAGTGCGTACGCAGACAATTACCTCATCTTTAGGAAAATATGGTCTGATAGTATAAACTTTGGAGGTAGGAGTCAGTGGGGGTGGTTGAAAAAAGAGATCATTTGCCCCATCAATTGGCAGCAAACGCTGTGGGAAGAAACAAAAAGAAGATGGATTAGTGTTGGGAAGATATCAATTTCTTTAAATGGGTGTGCACTGCAGATTACCAACTTAACATTAACTGGCTACTGCAGGCAGACCTAAAGAAGAGGGGTGTACTATGCTTTACTAAAATAAACACCTCTTTGCTGGGGGAAGGGGGTGCTTCTGAATAGAAATTACCCAAACTGAGTTACATAGCTTTAGTGGCATATTAATGGGGATTTAAATTTATAGTAAAAAAAAAAAAAATCTATTCCAGTATCACAAATCTATTTTTTTAAACCAATCTTATATAGACCATCTCTGTACTAAAAGATGGCAGAATAGAATGTCAGGAGGAGAGGTTTGGTCTGAAGAGGGTTATCTGTCCAGGAGACGCTTTATCCCCAAAGCAATGCGCTTCAGTTTGCTGCGCGCAGCAGAGCACCTGTTGGGGGGAGAAAAGTAGAGCACCTGAAAAGTCCATGAACAAATTTCAACACCAAAAAAAGCTTCTTATTTTGTTCAAATTCATTAACAGGCTGTTCTTTAGAGTACAAGTTTTATTTATAAAATAATTGGGAAAGTATCCAAAAGTCCTTTCACCATTCACTTGCATAATTATTCATCCTTTTTGCTCATGGAGTTTCCACTGGCAGACAAGCATGCGCGCATTGTGCATTGCGGGCGCAGATTAAAATGGTGTGCGACCTGCAAAGAAACAATGTGAAGTGTATACCTAGAGCCGCTGCGCTTCGCAGGCGCGGGGGGAATTGGCAGCATCTCCTTCAGAAATTACTGTGAAAGAGGAGGAAAATTTGATTTAAAATCCAGCTATGTAACTAAATTGAATTTGGGACTAGAAAGCCTTCGGCAGACCAATCCTTCCAGCCATCTGATGCGCAACATAAGGTTTCTCATAAAACAAAGAAAATGTCAATTCAGTTGTGAATTCATATTGATACCTGGAACTCTCCTGCTAGACCACCTCTAAAGGCCCAGGGTTCTTGGTCTCCAATTAAGAACTGTGCTGAAGAATGACTACGACACCCTGTTGAGATCAGATCCAAGCGGAGAACGTTACGAGAAAGGGGATTTCCTGGGGTCTCAAATGTCCAACACACTAACAAACACTTTGTGGAAATAGCTCTCTAACAATAATAATCCAGGGTTTCAGAACAAGGCTGTGATAATAATTTTTTTAAATTTGTAATAGAATTTCAATACCAATGTTTCTTCCTCTGATCAATGAATAATCACTGTAAAGAGTTCTACCCTTTAATTATTGGAAGTCAGTCTCAACTTTGTTTGGGTCAAGTTTATATATTCCCTAGATACAGCTGTAAAAAAAAAAAAAAATCAAGCCAGCTGCTTGCTCTGTAGTGAAATTACAGTAACCATGAAGTGAAATGAAGGAGATAGATTAAGACATTTTATTATCACAGCCCATGAAGGAATTAAACCTGTCTGAAGTCACATTTTACATTACAAGGAAGGGTAAGGAAGGGAAAAAGGGGGAGAGGGGGATTAATCTTGTCAGAAAACTAAGGTAGAATAAACAAAAGAAATTGTTCAGTAAGTTGACAACAAAACATAATGAAAACTTTTTTCTAACAAGGACAATCCAATTTAGACTTGGTCAATAATAATAGCAGTCAGACAAATTCTTAAGAACTAAGGAGAGCCAACTGATGCTCCTAATTTATCCAGAGCTGAAACATACTTTTCTGAAAAGTATGACAGTATCTGGCTCTTCTGACTGACCATTATAATCTTTGCAGCGCACTGAACACATGCACAGAGTAGCAGGGTGTAAGGTCCAGAAGTCAGCACTAAGGTCACCACTTAACCAACTTCAGAGGCAATAAAGGAAACTAACAACAAGGAATAATTGAAAGCAAATATTTGGAGGCCAAATCAAAATCACCTGCCTAGTCTTCTGACAAGATAAAGCAGCGCAATATAGTTCTTTTCCATTTGAAGACAGCATTCTACCTCCTGTTCAAGTTAACAGTCTCATCAGTACAAGATACAGTGTGCTAGTCAGACAGTCCCAAAGCAAACCAATTTTTTTGTTCACAATTCAGGCCCATTAAGAGATTATATCCAGGTTTGTCGTTTTTTAGGGGTAGGGGTACTTTAAGAAAACATACATATGTAAATTTGTAAAATAAATATGAAATAGGGTCAAAATTTAGGCTAAGAGCATGTGCCCCATTCCATAGCTCAGTGTAAATTTGCACTGCAGAAAAATACTATACTCTCAAACTTTAAGATCAGCCAATTTCCCCTACCCCTCACTTTGAGACTACAACATAACTAGCACTTCCAACTATTACAATAAAAAGCTGCATGTACGAAGAGCTGTGTAAATGAAAACATGGTTAATGCCTCAGTCGCTGCGCAAACGTGACTTCAGTTCATGCCTACTGCCCTTAAATCTGAGCTACCTCACAGATAGAACCTTTCAATTTAAACTAATTAATCATGACGCGCTGTGAACATCTGCCGCTGTCCATCCAATAGTAGTAGACACTTGTGCTGAGGATTCTCCCATCTGTACACAATGGGGAAGAAGATAATAGAAGTCGTTAGTAATCAAAAGTACTGCATAGCCACATTCTTTAAAGGACTGAATGCCAGCTGGACTGGAGAGAGGAAGAAAACAAAGGGTTCTAATCAGTAACTCCCTGAAATTACTATAGATCCATGAAAATACTCTCCTTGTCGTGAGCTTTTTTGTAAAGCTATGCGGATGCCAAGACAATTATTTAAAACTTCTAAGATGCTCTGACCTTTAGATCGTACAGTAGCTATCTACACAATTTGGGAAAGCTGCCCCATATTTGCACAGTACAGAAATAAAACCTGAGAGGAAATAGAAACAATACTGTATATAATCAAGAATTTAATTTTTAATAGTTCTTGAATTAAAAGTTCAATATCAAATGTTATGATACTTTCCCAAGCTCAAGAATCCAGACTTCAGACTGGGAACATAAGATTTAAATCCCTGTTAAGAGATTTAATTATAACTCCCTGGCCAGAAGCCTAGAAGGCAAATGCTGTCATCCAATAACCAATATAGAGGTTTTTCCTGAGCCTAAATGAGGATATCACAGAAAAGAGGTGTCTGGGAGCCTTTTAACAAGAGGTAAAAATTCTCTAGCTGTTGTGTTAAATACACAGAAACTCAAGGTTATTTTCAAACTAACAGAGACACTACTTTTAACTGCTAATGAGTTGTGTCAAAGGAAAGCTATTATTTTTCTTTTAATATTTAAGAGTCCAGGGGCGCCTCGGTTGGCCCAGTTGTTAAGCGTCTGCCTTCGGCTCAGGTCATGATCCCAGGGTCCTGGGATCGAGCCCTACATCGGGCTCCCTGCTCCGCGGGGAGCCTGCTTCTCCCTCTCCCACTCTCTCCGCTTGTGTTCCCTCTCTCACTGTCTCTGTCAAATAAATAAAATCTTTAAAAAAGAGTCCAAAAGTATAGGCAGAAGGTGAGAAATCTCACTGCTACTATTCTTAATCTAAGCTCACAATGTTTCACACAACTGTTTCACAACAAAGACCAAGTAACCCATCACAGTATTTGTGACTACTATGAAAACTATGACATGTCAGTTAGCCTTGCTGCCTGCTGTGTGCTGTATGTAAGTCCATTACATATTCCTTATAGCTGGATTGAAAACCTGGAAATGAAATGAGGTCCCTGGAGAAACTTGGCCATGCTGGTGCTTTTTACCAAGTTTGTTGAGAATTTCCCAAAAAAAAAAAAAAAAATCAGTTTTCAAAAGAGACATACAGAAGTCCATTTAATTAAGGAGAGAATTTTCAGGGGATTGCAATTTTCATCCCCTGCTAAAACCAATTACTTGGTAGAGGAATAAAGAAAAAGCCATGTGAAATAATACCAAGTAGCACCAGAATAGCCTACCACTAAAGCTCGCATGCGCACAGGGCTGGGAGGATAGCTTCCTCTTGCCAGGCCCCTTAGGTCATTTCAGCAATTGTTCTGTTAAACACAGCAATTAATGTTACCACGACACAGCAAGCAGCAGAGAGCTTCCAGTCACAATTCATAGTGTCTCATCTCCAAATCAGATAAAAGTGCCATACAGGGTTCCATCCAGGAAGCATTCAGTCAGAGCAAGTTAAAGTCAGTACTTTTCTAACACATTTTAAAGATATTTATGCTGAATTAGCCCAAGGGAGAAAAATTAATGTGCTTGATGTATTTATGGAGACTTGCATCTCAAGTTTGCCAACAAAGGCTATACCTTTGAAAGAAATCTAAGCAAAGAATTTAAAGAGTTGGAAATTTGTCAATTCCTTAAATATTTTTCTCCCTGTGGGATAATCTTTTTTTTTTCATTTTTAAGGAACAATATATCTGAGGAAGAGATTATTCCTGGTGCACCTACCTAACCACTGTACAAAAGACTTCACCATAGACATTATACTCTTGATATCCCAAACATAGGAGTACATGTCATAAAGGATTGTCCTGTTGGCACAATTGGAGAGCCGAGTGAACATTCCCATCACCAGTCCGCACATCTCCTCAAACTTGGCTGCTCGTGACCGCCATTCTTCAATCTATTGAAGATCAATAAAAATATGACTCAAAAAACTGCAAGAAAAAACAAAATAACCTAAAACATAATTATAAACTGTCTGTACAATCAGGTACCTGCAACTTATCCTAAACATTAAAGGATCAGTGGGCTTAAACTCTTCAGATAAGCAGTAAGTCTGTGTCTCCCCAAACTGACAAACATTTCTAAAATAATCAACTGTGATGACTTTCCTTCATTCCTCACTCTAAGGTCAAACTATGGAACTCTATGCACCAGAATCAGCAGAGTCCACATCCACTTTACAGAGCATATTCTAAGATGTGGTCAATTTTCAGAGAGTTATACTCATTAAAGGCTTCCTCCGTATCATCAGCATGGGGACCCACCCAGGCTAGAGAGGAGGATAAATTAAGCATACTCACTTTTTCAGAGTCTTTTCCTTTGCAATTGACACTGACAACACTGCTATTTGCTCGAAGCCACTGGAACTCCCTTAACATCTGTGCTCCTTTGGGTCCATGCTCATAAGGAAGGTAGAATAGGTCAGCAAGCAACTGCAAATCCTCCAAAGTCACGGGTTCCACAGTGTACAAAGGCTTTTCATTTGGACCTGGCACAAACTGCTCCTTGTTTGTCTGTTCATCAGTCTGCATAGGGGCAATATCACTAATGCAATCTTCCTGCATAGACATTTCTGGGGATTTTGATTCAGCTATGCTCTCTTTATCTGTGTCCATTGGTTTCAATTCCTCAGCCATTTTAGCTTCAACAATTTCAGTTAGTATTTGATTGTCATTCTTGTGGTCTGTTTCTTCTTGTTTTTCCACTACCATGTCCATGGGTTCCTCATCTGGCTGTTTCTTTTCTTCTTCCTTGGTCAAAGCTGTAGGGTCACCACTCAAGGCTGCTCCCTGGCTCATAATGGGCTCCTGATAAACTGTTGTTACTACAGTTGTGGCATTTAAAGAGGGCGCTGCAACTAAGGGAGTCCCATCAACTACACTTGCTTTAGCTCCACTGTGTGCAACCTGCCGACCTACAAAGATAAATTACCACAAAGATAATCGGAGTTAGAAATAGAACAAATCAGATCTAGAGAAATGTTTATTTTTTTAATTAACATATAATGTATTATTTGTTTCAGGGGTACAGGTCTATGATTCATCAGTCTTATACAATTCACAGCGCTCACCATAGTATTTACCCTCCCCAATGCCCATCACCCAGCCACCCCATCCCTCCCACCCCCCTCCACTCCAGCAACCCTCAGTTTGTTTCCTGAAAGAAGAGTCTCTTATAGTTTGTCTCCCTCTCCAGTTTCATCTTGTTTCATTTTTCCCTCCCTTCCCCTATGATCCTGTCTTGTTTCTCAAATTCCTCATATCAGTGAGATCATATGATACTTGTCTTTTGAGAAATGTTTTATCATTTCTGTAACTGGAACCTCAATTTGAGATTCCAAATAATACTCAGCCCTGAGAAAAGTGCAATATGGGGCGCCTGGGTGGCTCAGTCGTTAAGCAGCTGCCTTCAGTTCAGGTCATGATCCCACGGTCCTGGGATTGAACCCCGCACTGGGCTCCCTGCTCAGTTGGGAGCCTGCTTCTCCCTCTTCCTCTGCCTGCTGCTTCCCCTACTTTGCTCTCTGTCAAATAAAAAAAATCTTAAAAAAAAAAAAAGCGCAATTTCTCTAAACCATCAGGGAGGTAGGGAGGGAAGAGAGGAAAAAAGAAACATGATAAACATCCCCTAAATATATGCCAATACGTATTATCTTCTCTTTTGAAGATCTAAATCTAAAAACAATTATTTCAAAAAAGACATTTTTTTTAAAACAAATCAGCATTCCATCAAGATAAAACCTACTTAAGACCAAAAGTTAAGATTTTAAAGACCTTATTCTCTAGATCCCTTCCTAAATTTTATTTTGTTTGGTGGGCCTATGATCAAATGTTCTTTACTTTAGGACTCAACCATATGATCTAACTCCCTTAAAAGGGTCAAACTTACTGCTATACTGATGAGGTACACCAAACTCCTGCAACCATTCTGTTAAAGCTAACTTTAGAGCCATCTGTGGACTATAGAGCACATCAGTTTCAATATCTTCATCACTGCCTTCATTTTCTAACTTTATCTGGATCGATACAGTACTGTCTTCACTGTCAGCTGCAAAAAAAAGGTAACACAAAAAACAGTTTTGATTACAAAAGCCTCCTGATGAGAGGGACAAATGCAAAACACCAGTTCTTATAGTACAACTAGTAAACAAAAAATAGGAAAAAGAACAAAACTTAAACGTAAAAATGCAAACACAACCTTACTGAACCACTTCACCTGTAAGTCATCTAAATGCATTGCTACATGTAACATCCCACTTGAAATACAAAACACTAAGTTTAGAATCACTGGAAAAGTCATTCATAAATGTTCACTGTGTACCGATCATTGGGAATGTGAGGTTTAAGGCACTATGATTTCCATAAAGAAAACATTCCCAACCCTTCAGAGACTTATAACTTAATGAGCAAATCATTATGAAAAAATAAGCAGCAAATTAATAACTGTATTGAGGGGGGAAGAGAAAAATCAGTAGAGAACCCACATATAAGCACAGATAATAAGCACATAATGAAGCTCTGAACCAGGATAGTGTTAGAAAAAATAAGGTCTGGGGGCGCCTGGGTGGCTCAGTTCTTAAGTGTGTGCCTTCGGCTCAGGTCGTGATCCTGGGGTCCTGGGATTGAGCCCCGCATCAGGCTCCCTGCTCCGTGGGAGGCCTGCTTCTCCCTCTCCCACTCCCCGTTTGTGTTCCCTCTCTCGCTGTGCCTCTGTCAAATAATAAAATCTTAAAAAAAAAAAAAAAATAAGGTCTGAACTCTTTGGCTTAGTATCCAAAACCCTCCTATTCTTAGCTCTCCTTCATATTTCCCTGCATACGGCCCAGTCTGGCTAGTATCTACTACTCCTTAATGTGCTTCATGCTCTGCCTTAAAAGAGGTAGGAGGTAGACGTGGGCGCCTGGGTAGCTCAGTCAGTCAGGTCATGATTCCTGATGTCCTAGGATCGAGCCCCACATCGATCTTTCTGCTCAGCGGGGAGCCTGCTTCTCTCTCTCCTTCTGCCTGCTGCTCCCCCTGCTTGTGCTCTCTCTCAAATAAATGGAATCTTTAAAAAAAGAGAGATAGGAGGTAGGTGCCATATATACAGAGAAGACTGAAATTTTATTTTTTAATGGGGAGAGTCCACAATGAGCCTTAATGGGAGGCATTATCCCAATAAACAGATTTGGAAGTAGGAGTAGAAAACTCAGGAAAAAACACAACTATACGACTACATACCACACCCAAAGCATCATAATGTGACATTTCCACACCTCCTAAATGGGCCAAAATTCAGGTAACTTCAAATTTTCAGTGTCCAGTGTTTTCATCTCTTGCCCACCAACACTTTAAGGCCCAGCAACCTTTACGCATACTTTGATGCAGTTTAAGTACAAATACTCCCTCCTCTATGAGACTGTTTCTTACCACCACTTCTGCTTAGCAGAAGTAAACAGTATCTCCTCTGTAATTCCCACAGCACTCTGTAGACGACTACCTCAGCATTTATCAAACCACAGCACAGTCGCCTACATGCTTTATTCAAAACCAGACTATGTTCTTCAAAAGTGGGGACTACTTTATTCTTTGCATCTTAGTGCCAGAAAGGTGCACTTGCCACATCTTAATATGTGTTTAAATGTCAATGAATGTGAGGTGCCTCAGAGGCTCAGTCGGTTAAGCATCTGCCTTCAGCTCAGGTCATGATCCCAGGGTCCTGGGCCCAGCATCAGGCTCCCTGCTCAGCAGGGAGTCTTGCTTGTCCCTCTGCCTGTTCCTCCCCTGGCTTGTGCTCATGTTCAGTCTCTCAAATAAATTAAATTAAATATCCCATTTAATAAAAATCACCAGAAAACACAAACTGAATCAGAATAATTCTAGGGATAACAAGAACACTCAAAGACTACTTGTCTAGTACTCAGATTTCAAAGACTAAGTCACATTTTAAAAGCAAAGAACTAGGGGGGAAAAAAAGAAAAAAAGCAAAGAACTGGGGAAAAAGAGGAAGCAAAGAACTGAGGCCAAGAAGTTATTAAATAATTTGTCCAAAGCCACTCAGCCCTTCTTTTAATCACATATATATCTCATTCACAGGACTAAACAACACACTTTAAAAACCTCTTAAATTACGATGACAAAGGAACACATACTTGCCAACAGCTCTAGTTTAACTCCAGCTCTCCCCCCAAAGATTAAGTTGTCTACTTACTCATCACTACATCTTTTCTCACTCCATTCATGTTTGATTTGTACCAGGTGGCAAGGGTGTGGATAGCAACATAGTTGGCTTCAAATTCACAATTTGGATTAGTTAGGACTCCTTTTAACCGTGGGATGAGTTCTGTGGATCTTCCTTTGTATGGCCCCAGAAATAGTCTCTTCTGATCATAATCATTAGCATGAATGTTATCCCAGATTACTGGAGCTCTCTTAATAATCTTAGAAACCTCTTCAATGGACTCCACCGGAATTTCTTTAGAAACAACTTTGGGACCTAGAAATAATGATGACCATTTGTTAAAAGACCCTCAAACCTGACTCTTCAAAATATACTGCATTCAATTTTTTATTGTATTTTGTTATATATATACTTTCTAACAATTTTTCTTTTCAAAGCAACACGTCTTTTTACTCAGTTTTACCCAACTGCCCCCAGTAATCCCTCAGATCACATTACTAGAAATGGAATTAGTAGTAAAAAGATAAGAAGTTTGTGCAAGCTTCCTCAAACTGATACGTTAAGAAACAAATTTTCATGTGAACAATTTTTTTCCATTATAATACAACGTAGTGATTACTAGCTGACAATGGAGCATGATAGCTTTGATTTGATAAAATAAAATACTCTAAGGCTGAGATCAATACCCTTTAGCCCAGTTCCCTATTATTTATCAACAACCAATACTCAGATTCACTGCAAAATCCTCAGAGATGTTTTTTATACTAAATGAAGAATGTATACTTCATAAAAGAAAGAGAATCTTTACAACAAAGTCTTCTGGTTCAGGCTCAGTTTTCAAAAAGTATCCAATTAAGCAGAACAACCAATTTATTTAAGTTCTAGTTATCTAAAGTTTTACTGTATAAATCTTAAAAGACTTACCTGTCCAAAGCACCTCAATTCCAGGTAGAAGCTTTTCACCCACAGTCCTTAAATAAGGAGACTGAGACACATTCGGATAACAGAAAGTGCCACAATATTCTAATGTAGGAGGGAAAATTAAGTAAAATAGTCAGGAATAAAATGGTCATGGGTTTTTAAATGGGGGGAAAATGTCTATCAATTCTAAATCCTGAAGTGGGTAGTTCATTAAAGAATCAACTCAAAAAAATAAAAGTGCCTCAATTCATAAAATCTGATATTCTTCCTCCAATAATACAGATCGAGCCTTATTAACCTACAGTCACTAAAAACACAAGTTTACTAAAGAAATAATTGAATTTTTTAGCATTTTCTACATACTTCTGAATTGCCTACATTTCTCAGTAACAATTAGAGCCCAAATAGAACAAGTTGATAATATCATAACAGAAAGAATGCAACATTATGCCCACGGCTATTAGTATTCAACAGCAAGTAAATTGTAATTTGCAGTGAATATTTCCCACATAATCTTATTAAACATTATTTGAGTACTCATGTAGTATCAGACCACTGAGATAAGGTTCACAGTTCATAATACTTGAAAACAGACATACACACAAAGTTAAATAAACTCAGACTAAAATTTCTTAGAACTTATTTATCTCTTCCTGAAAAAGAAATCAAGTCGGGGAAATTTCTTATAAGCCAAATTTTGAGAGGGAACTAAGAGAGGCTAATATATTTTCAATGGAAGGACCTAGAGGGGAGGGAAAGGAGGGAAAATTGGCAAGTTTTCTAGGCTGACTACTGGAAATAAGGGCCCAGATGGAAGTGGGAAGAGTGAAAAAGGATACAGATATGCACAGGCAGAAAAAAGGAACAAGTAGGAGGAAATGAGAAGTGACTAAGTTAAAAGCAATGTAAATTTGTTTTTTTCTAGTTTTTCATTTTGATAATACTATCCTTCCTTCAATCCTGAAAATGTACTGTTCGGATACTTCCAGCACTAAAAATACATGAAATCTTTTGCTTGTTCAGGTGCCATTTATTAGTCCCTAAAATTTCTCTAGTGTAAGGCCTTGAGAAATGTCTTCTAGAAAAGTAATTCCTACCTTTATACACCACCAAAGGGAGAGGGGACAACACAGTAAAACCCATACAGGATTCTCTGAAAGTAACATATTAAAAGAAGACTAGTTAAATATAAAGCTATTATATACAATACCTGTGGGACAGAAGAGGAAAGTTTCTGGCTCTCCTAGGTACTGATAAATTTCATTTGTGATGGAGACCTGGGCATGAGCAAAAGAACTGAATACTTCTTTGTCTGCTGCACACATATTATGATCAATATCATCAAAAAGCAAGGCAAATGACCTGCATCCAAACTGAGAAACCTAAAAAAGGTAAAAGAAAACAACAAAAAAACCAAGATGTTTTAGTAGCTCATTTTTTTTAAAAGATTTATTCCTTTGAGAGACAGCACGTATGCACACGCAAGCAGGGGAAGGGGCAGAGAGAGGGAGAAACAAGCAGACTCCTTGCTGAGCAGGGAGACCAGCACGGAAATGGGGCTCAATCTCAGGACCCCAAGATCATGACACGAGCTGAAACCAAGAGTCGGGCGCTCAACCAACTAGCGCCACCCAGGCATCCCTTTAGCAGCTCATTTTAGAGTAAAAATACAAGGAGCATCTGGCTCCCTCAGTAGAGCAGGCAACTCTTGATCTCGGGATCTTGAGTTCCAAGCCCCACACTGGGCATAGAGCTTACATAAAAAACAGGATTCCAAATATTAAAGTAGACACTTTAACAGTTGTACTTAAATCAAACATTTTCTTTAGGGTGTTCAAAGCCAAACCTATTGTTTTTATATTTTCTATGTTAAACAGCTACACAAGTTTAAGAACCATTTTTCATTTGGGTTTGAATGCAGTATGTTCCAACAAAGCTTCTTCAATATGGCCTATCGTACACCTCCTTGGCTGATGATTATAGAAGACCAAACAGACAGAAAAATACAAAAACACAAATGATAAGTGAACTCAAGAGGCGAAAAACCTAGGCCTGTTCTGGTTCCAAAGACACATTAATCTATTAATTAATCTCTGCACATAAACCTAACTAGCCCATGAATCTAAAGGAACGTAGCAGTACTATTTGAACAAACAGGATAATAACCTCTTAAGAGCCTGGGTGGCTCAGTCAGTTGGGCACCCCACTCTTGATTTCTGCTCAGGTCATGATCTCAGGTTTGTGAGACCGAGCCCCACATCAGACTCTGTGCTAGGCGTGGAACCTGCTCAAGATTCTTTCTCAAACAAACAAAAAAAAAACAAAAACAAAACTCTCTCTTCCTCTGCCCCCACCACATTCTTAAAAAAAAAAAAAAAAAAAAGCATATTCATGGAAATTTAACCTCATTAATTTTTAATCATCTTAATGCCATCAATAACATAAACCTGTGCCGGGGTGCCTGGGTGGTGCAGTTGGTTAAGCTTCCAACTCGGTTTCAGGTCAGGTCGTGATCTCAGGGTTGTGAGATGGAGCCCCAAGTCAGGCTCTGCAATCAGAGAGGAGTCTGCTTAGGACTCTCTCTTCCTCTTCCTTGCCCCTCCCCCCACTCTCTCTAAAATAATTTTTTTTTTCAAGATTTATTTGACAGAGAGAGACACAGCTAGAGGCAACACAAGCAGGGGGAGTGGGAGAGGGAGAAGCAGGCTTCCTACCGCGCAGGGAGCCCGATGTGGGGCTTGATCCCAGGACCCTGGGATAATGACCTGAGCCGAAGGTAGACGCTTAACAACTAAGCCACCCAGGCGCCCCTAAAAAAAAAAAAGGCTTTAAAAAAATATAAACCTTTGCCTAAAGAAACATGCACATGTTTATGTGTGTAACGTATCAGCAAATTTACCAGAAAAGATGTGCAGCTTTTTCAAGATTTATTTGTCAGAGGAGAGAGAGAGAGAGCGCGCAAGCATGCACACAAGCAGGGGGAGTGGGAGGCAGAGAGAGAAGCAGGCTCCCCGCTGAGCAAGGAACCCAATGCGGGACTTAATCCCAGGACCCTGGGATCATGACCTGAGCCGAAGGCAGCTGCTTAACTGACTGAGCCACCCAGGGATCCCAAGATGTGCAGCTTTTATGTTAAGCAGAATTTAGATTCTAATCAGTTTACATGTCTACCTAGTCTGTTTTCCTTCTAATCTTGGGAAACCAGCCAACCATTTCCAGACTGAATTATATCTCTTGTCCATATCAACAAATGAAACTGATGTCTTAACAGGTAAAAACCCTGTTTCTATAACCCTGGTCACAAATTCAGTCAAGTACCCAATAATATACAGAGTTTCTCAAAATGTGATTCTGGACAACCTGAATTCTGAGATAAGTCCCCACTCCAAGTCCGTATTCCCACCCCAAGTCAGTTTAAGAATCTCTGGAAATGGACCCTATCAGCATTCTTTTAAGAATCACTTCTAAGCATTTCTTTTAAGGCAGTTCTCATGCAAACGAAAGTCTGAGAAGCACTGGTACCTCCAGTAAAGCTCTCTTGACTCACAAAATACCCTCCTGTGAAGAGCATTAAAGTAAAAAAATTGTACAAAAGCAAAGAAAAATAAATTTGGTTTCCTTTTTTTTTTTAAAGTAGACTCCATGTCCATTGTGGAGCCCAACATGGGGCCTGAACTCATGACCCTGAGATCAAAACCTGAACTGAGATCAAGAGTCAGACACTTAACCAACTGAGCCACCCAGGAACCCCAAAGTTTGGTTTCCCTTTAACTTCATAAAAGCAACTCAGAAAACTTTACTGATTTAGGGACAAATAATGAAACAGTAAACAAAGTTACCTGGTCCAGTTTGCGTTTCAATGTAGATACTTCCTTGGGGTTAGAAAAGGTAATATCCAAACCAGGTGAGATAGCATAGATGAACTCTATCTCGTATTCCCGTGCAGCAGAGATGAGAGTCATAAGTTGCTCTAAAGAAAAGAGTCCATGTTTTTAGAAAGCACAGAAAACTAAAAGAACCTTCACCTTTCAACTAAAGAGAAGATGTCATTTTCTCCAGTTTGCAATAGCTCAAGAAAGGAAAAGTCCCTTAAGTTTTACAAACTGTCATGTCCAATGTGAAAACAGGCCATATAAAATGCCACAAACCTCATGTGACTTAATGTCACCCTAAAATCAGTAAGCATTCTCTTCCTTTCACTGCCATTTCTCAAAAATATTCAATTAAGCATCACTTCTCTTATTGAATATAAACCATTTTTATTTCCTACAGTATTTGAGATGGTTTCTGTTTTTGTAGTCTCTGAACTGACATTCTTAAATAAAAAAATCTACATATAACTACTTTATAATTGAAAAAAAGAAAAACCATGTTCTTAACAACCAGGGTTAAGTGATGGCCTTAACAATCCTTATCCTTTAAGTTTTTAAAATGTGATAGACAATTTTCCTAAGTAAAATAAAATCCTATTCTATATACCACAGGATGTATCTTTACATAACTTTCAGTGGTATCTCAAGATAGTCATTTGAGTATATTTTGATTATTGATCACATAAAATTTCATTACCGGCACCACCAAAAAATAATTAAGTTGAACACACATTTAAATTATATAGAGTAGTAAGCAACAACACTAGATGGAGATGGAATACATTTTAATTGCTTCTTCATAATTTAAGAAAACTTTCTGCCTTCAGTGCCTTGGCTACTCTCTGTTACCAAGTATCTTGTTAGCTACATGTGTATACCATTTAATTCCAAGTATAAAAATGTTTCCCCATTTACAAGTCCCCAAAGAAAAGTACCACTTATCTAATTTAGAAAGAGGTTCTGTGATGTACTACCTTATGTACAAATTTTATGTATTTAACTCAACATAAGACACATAGCAAGGATAGTTTGTGATGGCTTTTCACTTTAGTATAAGCCTAGACTAGGGTGAGGTCTTTATTTTAAATATAGACAAGTAATCAAGTGGTCAAGACCAAGCCATACTTGAGTCTGAAGCAAAAGGATCAGTAATATGGATCCTGTCTTTACTTAAAATTTTGGTATCTTGTTCATAGATTTTTTTTTTGCATTAATTTTGGTTTAAAAATTGCTTAAGATATTATTTATCTTGACCACTGATTTTTTTTGGAGTCCCTTAAACTTTGCACCCAACGCAGGTGCTTCATCTGCCTTGCCCTAGGCCTAGCCCTGCTTCAGCACCCTTTTGTCCAGTGGTCTACTGTTCAGACCACTGACAGAAGTTAAAAAGTACAATTTATGACTACAAAACAGGTTGGAGTCAGACTGGTATAACCATGAATCACACCATGGCTGTGCATCGTTAGTGCTACTCTTTCAATCTGCACTACAACTCACGCAGAATTATAAGAAGAAAAGGAAATTACCTACAAAGAGAAAATGAAATACTTAATAAAATTTTTGTATAACTACATCTGAAATATAGCTGTTTTCTTAACATATTCTGAATTTAGGGATTAAAAAGAAAAAGATTACCAGCTTCCTCCACAGAATACATCTCTCGCCAAAACATCCTATGTTTGTAGTCATCTTTTGGGGCATACAAGTATGTATTTAATTCCCATTTCTGGAGCCTTAAGGAAAAGAAGATTACATATGTATAAAAAGGCAACAAGTATAGGCTATAAATCACAATTTTTTCCTTTTCTTGGAGCATCTCCATCTCTTAAACAGGTAATAATATTCTGGGGCAGTAGCTTTTAACCTTTTTGTAATCCAGTAGAAATGTAAAAAAAATTAAGTATTACAAGAAATGTCAACATATTAAAGTCTTAAATAAAAACAACAGCTCCAAGTGACACAGGTGAAGCCCAAAACCTATTCAGTTTCCCCAAGAAACTTTGAAAACCCCTGGCATAGGTGAAGAAGAGGTAAAAGACCAAGGTAAAATTAACTTCTGCAACTGAGAAATCATCAAAACGCACCTGGCCTACTCAGTGTTAGTTTCTCTTCAAACAAAAGGAAATGTTAATGGTTTAAGACTCTCCTTCAGAAAGTAAATTTACCTTCTAAAGAGTTCTTTTCTCTGTTCCATAACCCAAGGTCTTCCATAAAATCCTAGATTCAAAGTAAGAATGAAATTATTTTCAAGTTTCAAAATGTGGTAAACTGTTGAGAAAAGCAGATTACAAAACATACAGTACAATCCCATTTTGTAAAAAAGCGTGTACAATATACCAGCATCTGAAAGCTATTTAGTAAAACATTAAGGTGTCTTTGGATGGTGATGTTATAAAATGACTTTTACTCCCTTTTTGCTTAGGTAAATCTTCTGATTTTTCTACCATTAACACTTATTACTTATACAATAGCTATTTTTAAAACACCTATAACATCATCTCTTTTCACTGCCAAAAAATACCAAATATGTTTAAATCTAATTTTTGTTTTTTTTTTAACCTCTACACCCAATGTGGGGCTCGAACTCACAAACCCAACAAGAGTCACATGCTCCTCCGACTGAGTCAGCCAGGCGCCCCTAAAACTAACTTTTCATTATTTTCTGTAAGTAATCTCCACACCCAATGTGGGGCTTGAACTCATGACCCAAGAACTGGATGCTCTACTGACTGACCCAGTTAGGGTTAGGTGCCCCTAAACCGAACTTTTTAAAAGATCTCAATCTTAAAACAGAGGAAGGGGAAGCAAAGTAATCCCAAACCGCTTATAGTAACAATTACTACTTGAGAGAGAAGTTAAACTGACTTTAGAGTGGAGATGGGAGAGTAAAAAAGTAGGGGCAAAAAAAAAAAAAAAAAAAAAAAAATCAGGAAGAGAATTAGAAAAAAATATGACTGAATTAATTTTATGATAACCTTTTTTTTTAAGTTCCTGATATAATAAAAGGGTCCAAAAATGCCTTAAACTACATTCACAACAAATTCAACAGTGGAGCTGGCCCAAATAGGAATCTCAAGTAGTCTCAATTCCAGAGCAAAGGTCTGAACGACTGGAAAATCAAGAATGTGACTTGCTCCACTGTCCCAGAAGGGGGCAAAGCAGTACCAACACATATTGCAGGAAAGAAATCTGCAGAGGAATAACTTAAGTAGCGGTATAAGCACCAAGCTGGTTTTTGCAGCTCCCTTGTGTGCTAATCACACCCTACAGCTTGCCTAACCTTTATTTTCCACCTCTGTCTAATCACCTGCAAGAGGTAAAGACAACCTCTCAGGACTACTACGATTAAGACTGTATAATGAACCCAAAATGCTCTTCACACACACACACACACACACACACACACACAGTCCACTTAAGAGACTACCTAAAACTGAAATTTCTGTAATGCATTAAACTCCAATCTCTACTAGACAGGATGGTTACTCTGCGCCACAAATAAGAACAATGACAACCAAAGAAAAATTCACTGCATACCTATGTATGAAACGGGCAGCACTATCAATCTTGACAATTCAGTGTTACTGCTTATAAGTAATTTAAAACATCAGGTAAATTTTATACAAGTCTTTCTAGATTTCCTACAACACTTGGCATTATCACTTTTCTTTTAAAGGAATAGGCATTAAACACTCCTTTAGAGTTGCTTCAATATATAAAAGAAACATTTTATCTTCAGAAACCCTAACTTTGCTGAGAGTCAGGTTCATGGTTTCAGTTAACTGTCACCACAAAGAGGCAACAGTGCTATTACATGAGTTATGACCAACAAAGGTCTGTAAGGAAAAGAAATTTTTTAAAAAGGAATCCTGCCAATACCTACAGTTATTTCCTTTCTTCATTCTGATTTTAAGAATGGCACCAACTTAGAACTACCCCCCCAATCAGGTGCTCAGTCACCAAGAAAAAAATACATAGGGAAAGAGGAACAATAGATGACAGACAACTCTATTCTGAGTAGTTCCTTTCAATACTATTCTGAAAAAAAACAAACCAACTTATTTAAACCACAAGATTTTCTCCATAATTACTGAAGATGTAGCAGGCAAGTTTCCTTAGCTTCATTCTGGTCTAGTTCTAAAATTTCTATATCCCCTAGCATTTCTACTCAACCCTCTACCCCAACATCTGTGATGACAAAATACATACTTTTTCTAGACTCTCCCTGCACGGAAACAAGCCCAATGAATACACCAACAGATTAAGTCACACAAAGCAATCATGTTTTCAAAAACACTGACTCCAAATACATAAGTAGTTTTCCATTTTGTCTTTCCCCCAAATTCTGCAAGACCTTTAACTTGTGAATTATCAGTCCTTACTGTAGCTACATACTAGTCTGTTCTCCCCTATAATTAAACTTTACCTAAAATACCACAACCACCACCCATCCTTCAAATGAATATACATGCTAACAGTGGAAAAGCTGAAGTTGTCAGCCAATAGAGCAACCCTCTATTTTTCCTAATTTTTATACAGCATTACCCCTATGCACACCGTCATATATTAGAGACAACTAATAAAGCAGACAGCCAAGACTTCAGAAAATTAAAATACATTCTGCATTCAAGGAAAAATCAATAACACAAGTTACTTAGTTCCATATAATGTTCAGTTGAATATTTGTCCACTATATTCATAAACTGTGACAGTCTTCAGGTCATTTTCCCCAAAGACGAAAAAAAGAAAAAAGAAAAAAAAGCCGGCATCTTTTGGAAATGGGAAGGGAGAATCAGAAGGGCATTTTTAATCCTCTTCTGCAGTTCCTAAATTAAAATTCCGTATCTCTGATACTATTAAAGTCAAAGCTTCATCCCCCAAAGCCAAAGCACAGCAGTTGGCAAAGGACAATTTTCTAGGGTACTAAAGAAACTCCAAAGGGTGGGGGCGTGGGGGCTGGCCAGAAAAAAACAAAAAACAAACAAACAAAACTAAGCAAAGGGGAATTTGTAAAACCCTAGGCCGACCGTGCGTCTCTTCACTCCAGGAATACAAATACCTCTGTGTGGGCTGATTTTTTTTTTTCCAAAGGGTGAGGCCAGCAGCACTACATACGTTTCATCATTTGAAGAGACCACCCTAAGGAACAACATCCCGAGGTACAAAGACGTACAACTCGGGAGCCTAACACCAGCCTCCTTACCGCCGCCTCCGCAGGAGCAGGCCTGGCTCCAGCCCAAGGCGGGTGGGGTCTGGCCAGTTAATAGCCAGAGGGGAATTCAACGCTGCATAACAACGTGAGGGGAGAGGCGAGCGTGAGGAAAGACTTGCCCACCGTCGCGCCTCTCCCCTCGTCTAAGCAGGGTCAGGTTTCAGAGCCAAAGGAGTGACTCCCTTTTAGAGCCTCCTAAAGCATCCCCTTCACGAGGAGAGAATGTGTTAGTACCGGGGCGGAACCGGAGGACGCTGTCGCCCAGCCCGCGCCAGAGCGCTCACCTTCCACTACGCCACATAGGAACCTCCGAGCCCCTCCTGCCGCCCCGGCCACCGCTGCTCCCCCGGCCCCGGCTGGGTTGTCTTCTCCAGGGGCCGGAGCTGCTGGCGGCTCCAACGATGCCCCCGCGGAGGCGGCAGGGTTGGAGTTGAGCTCGCTCTCCCGCTCCTCCAGCGCCGCCTGGCTCTCCTTCTGCACCATCCTCCTGCCCCCGGCCGCCGCCACCTCTGCGGGTCCTCCTCGGCCTCCGTCCGTTGGGCCGCCGGCCCGGAGCCCTGGAGAGGGCCTCGGCTCCAAGCGCGCGCCCTTCCTGCTCCTTCCCCTCCCCCTCTACCCTTCCCCCTCCCTCTCCGCAGGGACCCGAATGCCCGGATGAAAAGGGCGGCGGCACCGGCGCGAGCCCTTTGTCAGCCGCTGCCTCAGCCTAAGCTGGGGAGCCGGAAGCCTAAACGGAGAGCGAGGCCGCGACTTCTCGTCCCCTGGAGGCAGATAGCCAAACCTCCTTTTCTTGTTCGCAGTTAGCCTCTGCTGCTTCCGGATAATCTTAGTTCTTCGCTGTTTGCCCCCCGAAGCCCCTAGTTCTCCTCCACCGCTGCCTCCACCGCCCGCTTCCTGTTTATCCGCACTGCGCCTGCGCCGGAGACCGGCTCAGACCGGTCCCCTCAGCCCGACTCCCCCCCCGCCTTCTTTTGGGCTAGCCTATTGAGCTTCATTTGGTAGGGGGAAATAGAACAGAGGATACGAGAAAAGCGGAAGGTGATGAAGGTAATGGAGCGTACCATTTATGTTCGCCACCCTCTAGAACGAGCCGGGCGCCCTGGAACGGACCATTACCTCTCCTGAAGAAGGGGAGTATGGGAGGAGGCTGCAGCTGGTTGGGGCAATAGGGATGGGGAGGTGAAAAAGGTGTTTACTCTCTCAATGCGCAGGCGCGGAAACGAAGCCTCTAGTTCTTAAAGAGATAGGAAGAAACTGACCTATTTTCTATTGAGATTCTTCTAATAGGTTGTCTCATTACATCAGCCCGACCCAGGATCGGTTCTGTGAAGATAACATTCCAAGGAGCTCAGCTCACCCCTCTACCTTGAATCATTTTCCCCTACCCCCAGCTTGGCGCTAACCCCTTTTTTAAAAAATTAAGTCATTAATTCATTCCTTCGGCAGAGACCAGTTGAGCTTGCCTCTTGCTGGGCTCTTGGGCCACTATGAGCACACAGTATGGTGGTGGAGACAAGCAAGTACACGCACAATCCCCACATAGTGTACCCAAGTGTTGCGGGAACTCAGAGGAGGAACTGACTTAATCCTCCTTTGGTGAGAGGTGGCAGACATGGCTTTGCTTCTGAGTTGGAACGTAAGGACGAGTAGGAGTGAGACTGAAGAGAGGGGAAGCGAAGAGAGCACTCCAGGCTGGTGGAACAGAGTACAATTGTGGTGAGGGGTGAAAAGGCCTGGCATCTTTGGGAATGGGGAGCGTGAACTCTGTTTAAGGGAGAAGTGAAATCCTTGGGCCTTAGCATAAACATCATTTCCTTAAGGAATCCTTCCCTGGGCCCTAGATGGGCTTGGGTCCTCTTGCGGCCATTTGTGCTCAGAGCTCCCTGCAGTCCCGTCATAGGCACTTTATTTACATTTATGTCGGTTAAGAGATCTTTTTCAGCTTGCGAAGTGTAAATGTGAAATGAGCATCTCAGTCTCATTCTGATCATTAAGACCTAGTATCGTCAATATATTCAACTCCAGCGGTAGCCCAACTTGTAGCTCCAGGGGCTCTTATAGTCCCTCTTTCTTTTTAGTACTGGGGTGTTGAGATGGGGGTTAGAGGCAAGCATTTTCTTAGGGGACCTCTTGTGATGCCAGTTGGAGGCCATAAGCAGCTTCAGTGCATATGGTGGTCCCTTGGAGGATTTGGGGTTATCATTCCAGCTGACCTCAGCCCTTAGTCTCATGACACTTTCATCTTTGCCTCATGCTTGGCAATTGCTAGCAAGTCAGCAGCCACTATTTCATCCACTATCCAGACTCTGGGGTCCATGGCCTAGGCAAGATCCACTTTCCATATCTGCACCTTTCAAACTTGAAGGGAAATTCCTGCCACACACTCTCTCCCCAAACCACACCTCTACCCCCTAGTATCTCCGACAGGAACCAGAGGTTAGTAGGCCTATGATAAATACTTGTGGAATGAATGAAATAGGGCTCTGCACTCACAGTTTAAATTCTGATTAGAGAAACATACAATAATAAATTCAGTACATACACAGTGTCTCAGTTTGTAATAAGTGCCATGAAGGGAGGAAATCAAGTAATGTGATAAAGAGTAACCACAGCAAAGAATGGCTACTTCAGATGGAAAAATAAGTAGTAATCTGAGTGAACCATGATAATGGCTTGGCCTAGGAAAGAGCAGTGGAGACAGGCAGTGCACCTTTGGTGGTGGAATTGTGATTGATTAAAGTAGTAGAGGGAGGGGGTGCCTACCTGGCACAGTTGGTAGAGCCTGGGAATCATGAGTGCAAGCCCCATGTTAGGCATAGAGATTACTTAAAATATAATAATAATAAAACAAAGGAGTAGAGGGAGAGGAAGAAATGAAGACTACTAAAGACCTGAGCAACCAGGTAGATGGTATCATTTGTTAAGGTGGAAAGACTGAAAAAGCATGAATCAAAGCTCCATTTTGAACATGTTTTTTCTCTCTCTCTCTGTCAAATAATATAAATAAAAACCTAATTTTTTTGTATAATTTGACAGAGAGAGACACAGCGAGAGAGGGAACACAAGCAGTGGGAGTGGGAGAGGGAGAAGCAGGCTCCCCACTGACCAAGGAGCTGGACTCAGGGCTTGATCCCAGGGCCCTGGGATCATGACCTGAGCCGAAGGCAGACACAACGACTGAGCCACCCAGGCAC
>NW_027397082.1:18386715-18560324 GCF_003265705.2 Callorhinus ursinus | reverse complement strand
CTCTCTCTCAAATAAATAAAAATCTTTTTAAAAAAATGAACATGTTAAGTTTGACCATTACAAGTCCACATGAATATGTCAAATAGGCAATTGGATATATGGGTTTTGAAGCTCAGAATTCTGAGGATATAAATTTAGGAATCCCTTACATATAGATGGCGTTTAAAGCCAGGGGACTGGATGTGATTCGGAGAAGAGACTCAGGTCTGAGCTATGGGGCTCAACATTTAGAGTTCCAGGTGAAAAGGATGAGTCTCCAAAGCAAGTGCTGAGAAGCAGTGGCCAGAAAAGTAAGAGGAAAACCAGGAGAGTTATGAAATACCGGAAGGCGTGAAAGGAGTGTTTTGAGATGGAGCAGTTGACAACATTCAGAATCCAACCAGTGGCCAGAAAAAAATTAGAATGCCAACCTGCTGTTTTTTTCCAGATCCCATTTGTGTTCCCTGGCTCTGGGACACTTCTCACCTCACTCAGTCTCAGACTTCAACTTCCCTTAAACTTGAATCTACCCTAGAACATAGAGACCATCTCCATACCTGAGATACATACACACACTCACCATGCTCATTCATTCAATCATACAATTATACAATTATTAAATACCTATTATATGCTGGGCCTCAAGGATAGGATGGTGGGGGTGGGGGCAAGAAACCTAGTCCAGGTATTCAAGGAGCCCTCAGGAGCTTATAGTGTATCAAAGAAGACAATCACTCAAATATATAGTGACAAATGGAGAAGTGCCACAAAGGAAAAGTATAGGGTACCATGAGAGCCTGCCACAGTGTCAACTTGTTTAGACTATGCATGGTATGCATAGCATCCACCTTTCACACACAAATCTTTACTATGTCCCGAGGCAACCCTGGACAGAGACTTGGGAGACCGGGTCTAGTCTCAATCCTCCCTTAAACTCACTAGGTGACATTGAGCAGGCCCTCTCCCCTCTTTGGGCCTGTTTCCTTTTCTGTACAATGGAAGGCTGAGAGAAAAGACTAGACCACAGGTTCTTAACTTGAGGTCCATGACTGGGCTTGAGGGATACAAAAATATATAGACAGTGGGCCCATAACTTCCATCAGATCCTTTAGAGGGGCTGTGACCCAAAGAAATCCAAGGACTTATGGAGCAGATAGTTGTGTGATAATGTGAGCAGGAAACACAGATGACAAAATGATGGCTTGTGGAAGTCAGTTTTTCTTTCTTGGACACCATACTCCTCCACTGACCTTGTCAATGTGTACAGTGATGGAAGAGAAGGCCTGATCCCCCTTCTATGGATGGTGAAGCTCAGTCACCATATAATGGTGCCCTAGAGAAAGGATGGGAGGAACCTACCACTGGTGGTCCCTCTCCAGAAACAGAACAAAGAAAGGCAGCAATTCCACATAGGAAGTCTCTATTACCCTTTGTGTCACTTGCTTCATGGTGCCTCGGTCCACCCCATCTGATCCCTCATCATTCCTGGCTGGAGTATAGACACAAACTATATCCATATTGGAGGCAAGGTTGGGATGTTTACACAAAGGAACTTTATTTAGAAACTAAAGGGAATCCCCCCTCCAAAGAAAGCACTTTGAGGTTAACTAAGATGTCTGTAAGTTAGAAATTTTTTATTCAACTTGTAAGAATGTCTAGCCAAAAGTCAGCTGGTTTGGCATAATCTTTGGGATATTAATACCCTGTCTCTCATCTCCTCTAAGGATGTGGAAGAGAGACTCACATGGGGACCTCTCTGAGGTCAGGTAGGTTTCCAACCCTTCCAGAACCTGTGTCTCAATCTCCTGCCAAGGGTTGGCTATGCTATGGAAAAGAGAGGCACTTTCTTTGGAATCTAAAAGGCTACTGTAGGTGCAGGAATAAGTGTTGTATGTGTGGAGCAGGAGGGACAAAAAGGCAGAGACAGCAGCCTGTGCATAGCCATTGTGTTTTATTGGATTGGTGTATTTTTTTATTTTACAAAATATACAGAGGAGCCAAAAATGCAAAGCAGTCAACAGTGTTCTGATGGGAAAGGGGGCTCCCTCAGGGCCCTTCCCCTCAGATCCTGACTGACTGGGAGGGTGAGCTAAATGGAACGAGCAGGTATATTAAAGGGTGGCAGCATGGCAAGAGTGGTCCCTGCCTTCTAGATGCGTACGGGGGCATCTCTGGGTAGACTGAATAGAGCAAAAGAAGACCCTAAGTAGGAATTGAGGAGACTACGTGGGGGGTTGGAATAGAGCCTGGGTAGATCAAAGATTCTAGTGAATGCCCCCTCACAGAGTTCAGATGCTATGCCTGCCTCCCTCCTTCCCCTTTCTTCTAAGGCATCCACTGGATGGTCCCTGACTCACTCCATGCCTCCAAGTCTAGAAGAACTGGTAAATGAAAACTTAAGTTGTAGACTTCGGAGAGGGTAGGCTGAAACTTTGGCAGGTATCAGCTAGGACATCTCCCACCCATATTCCCCTGCTGCTGCCACCACCCACACAAACAGGAAGGAAGGAATTCCAGCCATGAGCCAGACATCAGGATCCCAGGCTCTCCTGGAATACTGAGGAGAGTATGGAAATTTCTGGGGCATTTCCAAGGAGACAGAGTCTTCTGAAGGGCCTGGAACCCAAATTCTGATAGCCTGGGGGTGGTAGACCTATGGAGCTCAGAGCTATGGTCTGGCATGCCTGAGCTGTCACTGACAATCTCCAGGCCTTTCTGCACTCTACCCCAGCCACCTATGACCTAACCACCTGGCTCAGGCCTAAGATTTCTCCCTCTCCATTCTTGTCCCCCCTCCTATAAGGCTCTCAAAGGCCCTGGAAGGTCTGGAAGGCCAGTCAGTGCCATAGACAGAACAGACTCTCTGAGAAGGAAATCTTAGAGGAAATGCATATGAGATCAGGGATAGGGAAAGCACCATACCAGGAGACATTTTGTCTAGTGTTGTAGTTTCTAGAGTGGGGATGGAAAGTGGAGAACCATTTATTTCCTATAACGGGGGTACCCTTAGCACTGAGTATCAGGCAGGAAGGGGGTGGGAGCTGTTGGGAGTTGGGAACACCCCACAGATACACTCTGCCCATGCCCTGGCCCCTTTAGCTCCAGTAATCTGGACCACTGAATCCCCAGACTCTTAGATTCCTACAGCCCCCAGGGCCCAGCTAGGATGAGGACAGACCTGGGAAGAGAAGGGTGAGTTCCACCTGGACTAGGGCTAGAGTATAGTCCCCCCAGGGCAACTGACCCCCTTTCCTGGGGAGTTAGATGACATTGTCAAAGAGCTGCATGGACCTCATGATGTTCTCGTCCTGTAGCCATGGTGGGGGAGAGGCAGATTGGAGAGAGAGAGAGAAATAAAAAAGAGCTTATCAGGGACACAGAGAGGGACAGTCACTTGAAATGGGGACACTCAGAGAGAGAGAGAGAGGCGGCAAGGAAGGAGACACCCAGAGAGATCTGAAGTAGGGAAGGGACAGGCCTCCCCGAGTTGTGATGGAACAGGACTTGGGAGTGTGGGCAAGTTAGGGAGACGATACTCTGCCCAAAGGAGTTTTCTCCTACATCACTGAATTGGACCCTGAGTCCAGATCATGGAAATGTGGAGGGCAGGGGTCTGTACCTTTTGGCAAGACTCAATGAATTCCTCAATGGTCACCACGCCATCCTTGTTCCTGTCCATCTTCTGCAAAAAGGTAGTCAGGTAGAGAGAACAGGAGGGATGACAGGAGAGAGGCAGGAAGAACTCAGGTAAGTTCACTGCCAGGACCTTGCCTCCTTCCCTTCACTCCAGAACCCTCCAGCCTACCCAGTCCCAGGCACCTGGAAGAAGCTCTCCACGTGCTCCCTTGGGGCCTCCTCTCGAAGTGCAGGATAAGTATACTTGCCCATCATGTCATAGATGGATTTCATGATATCAAGCATTTCCTGTTAGGCCAAGAAAGAAAATGATCCTTCCTCAGAGCCTCCAGCCTCCAAATCAGGAGGCCTAGAGCCTAGGGCAGACCTCACCCCTTGCTGGTGAAGCAAGCATGGGTCACATTTTCCTCCTTAGGGCCCTATGCACCTCCCCCCACACATAAAAGCTCTCCAACTCTTCAGTTGCTCCACACCTCCTTGGTGATGCAGCCATCCTTGTTGAGGTCATACAAGTTGAAGGCCCAGTTTAGTCTGTCGTCTATGGTTCCCCGAAGAATCACCGACAAACCAGCCACAAAGTCCTGGGAAAGAGACAGGGGGGAACTGTATTTTCAGATACCCTTTACCCAATCCCCAATATGGGTTTGGCCTGTGGATCCTGGCCCTGAAGCGCCAAGAAGCAGGCCTCCCTGACCCACCTCCTCCAGCTCACCTCAAAACTGACGGAGCCATCATGGTTGGTGTCAAAGGCATTGAAGAGAAAAGTAGCATATGTGCTGGAGTCTGTAGGATAAGCGTGGATAAGTTTGGCTTTCAGACAGGAGAGGACTTCCTACTTCTATGGGGTTCCCCAAACCCCTCTTATTACTTGGCATTCCCAGCCCCTCCAGAACCCTCTCCCCAACTCAGCCTAGAGATGGACAGCTGCTTCCTCTCAGGCCTTGTCCCCTCACCTCCTTGAGGAAAGAACTGAGAGTAAATCTGCTTGAAGTTCTCCTCATTGACAATTCCACTGGGACATTCCTGGGAGTAGGGGGAAAGTTAGAAACCAGACCGAGTGCAGAAACAAAACCCCCTTCTACTCACCACCACCTACTCCATGCCAGAGGCTCCCAGAGAAGGAAAAGCTTCCTGTCTCGGGGCGGGGGGGGGGGGGGCTCACCATGTAGTTCTCTTAAGGAAGGCAAGACATTTCAGTGCACAAGTTTAAAAAAGCGGAAATAACCAGCAGGCCAGTCTACAGGCTCCACCTTGCCTCAAATTGGCAGGAGCCTCGGGCGAGAAGTTTGGTCTCTGGGGAAGAGGGGTCCCTCCTCCTCCCCTTCCCTCTCACATTCCTAAAGCATTCAGGCCAATCTTAGAAGTCCGGGATAGGCCCCGCCCCTCACCCAGTTAGGCCTTGCTTTGCACTCACATTCTTGAAGCCCCGGTACAGGACTTGCAATTCCTTGCGTGTGAACTTGGTTTGCTCCTGCAGCTGCTCCAGACCCTCTGGCCGGTGACACACCGTGGACAGTTCAAACTCATCCTCCACGCTGTCTGCAGGGGGGGCAGTGTGGGGAGGGGGGGACAGCCGCGCCTCAGGCCCGGCCTCCACGAACCCTCTTCAAAACCACCGACCCACCCATCCTCCCCATCTCCAACACCAGAGACCAGCCTGCTAGTTCCTTGGACCCCGGTCTGAGGATATCAAGGCAAGGAGAAGACGCTGGTCAGCTTCCAGGTCTATCAGGTGGCTGGGCCCCTGGGCAGGCCTGGCCCTGGAGCCAGGGGGCCGACTCATCGCTGGCCCCTGGGCCCTTGACCCTCGGTTGAAGGGGAAGGCCCCCAGCCCCATCTTCATCCCAGGAAGGGAGTAGTAGAAAGAATAGGTTCAAGAGAAAGCGTCTGAGGGTCCAGGCTCTGGACCTTCCCTGACCCACTCAGATCCCCCCAGCCCCACACTTGCCCCGCCCAGATCCTTCTCTCCAGCCAATCCCCGCCTATCCCAGCCATGCTCGAGCCATGCCCCGCCCAGCTCCAGCCAAGCCCATCCAGACCCCACCCCTACCCTGCTCCCAGTAAACCTTAGCTAAGGCTTCATCCCTGGCCCCATCTCAGTCCTGCCCCAGGCTCCCAACATCCAGTCCCCAGGCAAGTGCCCCACCCCACGCTCCCGAAGGCCCCCGCCCCCGCCCCCACCAGGACAGTAAGTCACCTGGGTCCAGCGGGCGGGGTCTGTGGGGGCGGAGGGAAGCTGGGACTGCTAATGCTGAAGGGAGCGAACTGTCACCGAGAAAGTGGAAGACCCGGCCAACTGCAGACACACACCTCGCCCCTCACACGCAACAGCAAATCTCACAGACCTGCGTGTTACAATGCACACACACGCAGCCCCGCGCGCAGAGGCACAAATAATGAACGAGCACAGACACACACGAAACAGACCCCACAAACACATGCTTGTGGGACTCACGCCTGTCATTTTCCCGAATCTACCCGCATGTGGGACCCAGTGGAATCAAACACAATGACACTCTCAAATAACTACAAGATGGGTCTCTGTGGCTTGCAAAATTCAGTATGATCCTATGGGGTGGGCAAGGCCCAACTGAGGAAACAGGCCTGGAGACAAAGTGAGGCGACTCAACTCGGGACCGGCTGGGACTAGAAAACCCAAGTGTCCTGGCATTTGGAGGAAGGCGGGATCCATCGTAGGCACCTGCATCCATCCAGTCAGGGCAGGGGCGACATGCATCTCGAGGCCCAAAACGTTCCCCAGGACAGAGCGGGCGGCCACAGTCGCAGACACTAAGCCACGCACAGACCTCACAGCAGTCTGGTCTTGCCCGGCCACAATGGCCATACCCACATAGTCTCAGGCCTCAGCCCTGCCACACTGGCCACGCCCAAACACCCGGGCTGACTCATTTTGCTGACCTGTGACGCCCACAGACACTTGGGCCCCGCCCCCCCAAACTGGCCCCGCCCCACATTCCGCTTGTTCCTGGCACTGAAGCTACGCCCTCCCCACACTGGGACCTACCGGCGCCCACCCCCACCCACACCGGTAACGCGCGCGCGCGCGCGCACACACACACACACACACACACACACACGCAGGCCCGCTTCTGTCACACTGGTCACACCCCGACACATACGGGCCCCGCCCCCGGAAGCACAGGAGAGGCACTTGCTTTCACTGACTGAGGGCAGGGCCTGGGGCCCGCAGCAAGGCAGCAGCTTGAGGAACCGCTGCTTCAGCGCCTTTTTAGTGGGCCCTGGAGGGTGGCCTGGGAAGAGAGAAGACCCCAGGAAGGCACATTAACCTTTACTATTCCTCCGTTCCCCTCCCCACCATCACAAATCAACCCTGAGGGGAAGGAGTGTTGGGAGAGGACTGGAGGAGAATGGTGAGAATAGCTGGGGCTGGGCTAGGGAACCCCAGTGGGTTTCACAGGCATAAAAAGTCCACTCAGGCATCTTGTATAATGGGACGCAGTTGGGGACAGTGAGGCCACCAAGGGGAGGTGGCACTGGCCTCAGTGCCTGCTGACCCAGTGCCCTTGGCTCCGGTGCTATAGCTGGACCTCTGAGGGTGATGTCCAACCCAAGGACTGCCTGGGTAGGAACACCTCTCTGTCTCTGTCTCTCTCTCTCTCTCACACACACACAGTGACAAGCGTGTACAGTGACACATAAAATGATAAATCACAGTGATGGATGCGACACAGGGACAGCTTGATACCCAGCAACTCACTCAAACCCAATGGCCTAATCAAGCAGGCCCCAACACATGCACACATACACAGGTACACACACACTTTGACATATAATTCCTTAATACAAACATATACAAACGTAGCCTAGGAAAAACGACACATACATATGAGGACCCACATAGGCCATCTTACATGCAGCATGATCAAACCATACAAAAACGCATGGGACATCATGACATGGTGTGTTAAGGACACTATAATACACTGTGACCCTATAACATTATGACACATATCAAGGTCACCACGACACATACCCATATCATATTGTGACTTAGGGGCCCAGATACCTAAGACTGCACATCACCAACAGAACCCATGTTTGTTCTGCCCACCTTTCCTTCCTATAACCCCTCATCCCAGAGCACCTGGAATCTCCCTACCAGTGGAACAAAGTTCCTCATCAGCTAATTCATCCACCCTAAAAGTGTGTCCCCTCTCATGTCTTTGAAGATGACATGATAGCAAACTTTGAAGCAATAACAGACCTTGGAGATGAGTATTTTTTGTAATGTGGGGCTATCCAGGGCCACTGACCACAGCTCCCCCCACTTCCCCTTATTTACACCTGTGTCCTACAGCTCTAATTACATCCCAGGGAGGGTTCTGCGTTGGTGTGCCTGTCTCCCGCAGCACCCACGTCCAGACTCCAGGACCAGAGTCCACAGGGCCCTAGCACACTGATCAGTCCATTCCTGGAGGGGCCCAACTTCCTTCGGTTGTAGGTTACTAGGGCATCCCAGCTCCCACGCAGGCCCCGCCCCCCCCAACCAGGCTCCACCCTTCAGGACCCGGCCCTACTCCCGGGAGGTAACTGCTTAAAGTCAACCCCCCCTATACTTCCTCTCTTCCCCTCCCCCCGCAGAGCTATGGCGAGGTAGGAGGGAGACCATGGGCCGAGTGGGGGATCGATGGCGGCCTGGCCCCCAGCCCAGGGCTCCATTAGCCCCGACTTTGGTTTCCCGAAGCCCTATTGCGTCTGGGGCCTCCGGTGGTGTGGTCGCAGCTGGACTGGGAAGGGCGGGGGAGGGTTACGGCACCCCCCGCCTCTCCCAACCTCCCCGTCTTCACACTTCCCCCCCTTCCCTGGTCCCCTCCCTGTTCCCAGGACTCCGTTTCCTCTAGGCTCCCCTGAAAGGTGGGAAGGAAAAGGGCTGCCTTCAGCCTACAGAACACATGGGCTTCCTGGATGACCCCTCTTCCCACCAGTCTAAAGGGCATGGCACGTCAGAGCCAAATGGACTTCATCGTTTCAGGATTGGATGAACCCCAGTTCATCTAGGACCAACCTTCTCCCCACCCCACTCCGATAAATGCAGCAGAGGATGGAAGGTGAGTTGGGGGTTTCCTGCTCTTACTGAAACCTAGAGCAGGCAATTCATTGGCCCTTCCTCTTGTCTCCAGCTCCCTTCACATCTTTTCAGTTCTCCCCGGTGTTTACCCTATAACCCTCCTATCACGGTTCTTGCCTATTTTCCTGTCCCTGGTGGACAGGAAAATAGCTGTGCTATGGAGCTGCACAGTTCTTGGTGTGAAGAGGAGGGAGAGGCCAAATCTCTCAGGGGAGGCAGAACATGCTCCCCTCTATATCTCCAATATCACTCTCTCCACTCGACTTTGGGGTGATGTGGAGAATTGATTTCTCATTCCCAGTGCCCAGGCCCTGGAGATTCTGAGACAAACTGGGAGGGCAAGGGGGCCTGGGAAGCAAGGTCCCTGATCTGTTGTACCCCTCACCCTCCTGCCAGAGCTGATCTATGAATGTCTCATTCACAGTGTTCCCACTCGTGTCCCTCCTGAACCCACCCCCATCCCAAGCCTTGAGTATGGAGCTGGTATTTTCTCAGGGAACTCTGGGAACAGCCACACACACGATCCAGTACCCAAAGGGGCCCAGCCACACAACCTGTCCCCCTCAGGCACAGTCATATTCACCATCTCACAAAGCCACATACTCTGTCCCTCTGACACATTAAATCACATCCCTGTCACATACAAAGGCTCACCCAGTCACACACTTTGTCCTTTTTCACACAGCTGAACACATGGTCACACCCCCTGTATCTCTCACACGGAGTCCATGCACACTCTGTAACCTACACCTGCAAGGATGGAAGTGTGGAGAGTCACACACGTCTTCAGAGCCATGGTGGGCCCCTGGCCCCAAAGGGACTCCCCAGAAGTCTGGTGTTATCTCAGGATCCCTGGAACCTCCTTCCTCTCCTCCTGATAGCCCTGCGTGTTTCCAGACCTCTCCTCATGTCCCCGATAGATTCCCCTCATCTCCATACCCCAGTCCTCCCATGCTGTGCCCCTCATGACCCCTCCAAAACACCCTGGCCCCTGGCCCTCTCTCTTCACCTCCCTCAGACACCCAGCCCCCAGATTCCCTCCTCACCTCCCCCAGAAGCCCTGTCCCATCACTAACATGCTTACCCTTGCCCCCAGTCATAAAAGCAGAGTGACCCCCTCCCCAGTGCTGCGGGCGGTTGCTTCTCCAGTCAGCAGCCCAGACACAGCCAGACACCTGGGTTACCTTCCAAGGAGACAGGCTCAAAAAGGCCAAACTGCTCCAGGACCTTGACAAACAGAGCGAGGACCACAAGCACAGCAACCATCTCCAGCCCTTCCAGGTTCATGGTGGGCCTGGGGCATGGCCCCCACCAGCTGAGGCTCAGACACACTGGCAGCCCTCCTCACACCACCTCCCCCTCAGGCTCCCCAGCCCGAGTAGGACTGCCTGCAGCCTCCCTCCCCCTCTCCCTCCCAGCATCTCCTCCCTCCCCCGCCCCCTCACCCCGCCTCTGCCCCACACGCCTCCCAGCCACGGCCTCTTCCTCTTTACGGGGCCACTTCAGCCTACAGACTGGCATCTCCTCAGGAGCCTTTGGCGAGAAGGATATGGGCCAGAACAGGCCAGGCCAGAGGAGGAAGGCAGTGACCTGCCTCTGTCCCGGAGGACAGCTTCCCCCAGACACCTTGTGGCTACTCTGCCAAAGGGAGGGGGCAGAGGGAGGAGCTATGCTGAGGGAGAGGGCAGGGAAGGGCAGTGTATGTGTGCCTATGAGGGAAACTATGAGCTGCACATGTATAAGTAATAGATGTATGTGGCAGAATATAAGTGTTTTCTTGTGTGCATTCCTGTGTCTGACTGTAGGGAGAGAAGGTGTTTCTCCTCTGTGTGTGGTTTACACATGATCGTGTATTGTCTATTAGGTGTGTGTCTTGTCTATATGGGTAAGTGACCTGGCTGTCCATGGTATGTGTGTGTGCGTGCACTGGAGTATTTGAGTGTGTATGGGGTATGAGGTGTATGTGTTTAGCAGGGCTGTGGGATGTAGGTCTGAAGACTGAGAGTATAGATGTGTCCTATATTAGGAGTATGGGTCTACAGTGATTGTGTAATTGTATCTGCGTGGAGCTGTATGAGAATATAAGCGGGGAGAAGGCAGTGACCTCTCCAGCCAGGAGGACACGGCCAACATCGATCGTGGTTGCCATGGAGACTGTGAGGTGGGAAGCACTCTCTTTCCACAGGCCACAGATGGGGAAACTGAGGCCCAAGGGAAGGAGGATTAGGTCCAATAACCTGGGCAGGAAAAAGGTTGCTTAGCCTTATCATGACCCCCCTGGGGAGGGACTTATTGTGGCTACCTTTGGGCCCCACAGATTCAAATTCCTTGGGAGAGAAGAGAGTGAGCTCCTCCCTTCCTCTCAGCCAGGATCTGCCAAAGCCTTGCCTGCTCCTTGAAAACTGTTAGGGAGCTGATGGAGAAGCCCAGAGGAGGAGGGAAATCTGAACCCTCCAAGGAAACCACCTGCCCTCACCCCCTGGAGCATTCCCGGAGCCCCTCCCCCATCTTCCCTGCTCCTTGCCAGTAGTGGTGGTGTGTATGTGTGCGTGTTTGTAGGGGTGGGGAAGGGCCTGCAGAGCCAGTGAGCCTCTGAACTACGGCCAGTGCTGGCAAACACTGACTAAGCACACACTGTGTGTTAGATCACACCTGTGTGCTTACAGACATGATCATGTTTTTTTTTTTAATTTTTAATTTAAATTCAATTTAGTTAACATTTGGTGTATTATTAGTTTCAGGGGTAGAATTTAGTGATTCATCAGTTGCATATAACACCCAATGCTCATTACATCACGTGCCCGTCTATCACATTTTTTAAAATATTTTTTTTTAAGATTTTATTTATTTATTTGACACAGAGAAAGCACAAGTAGGCAGAACAGCAGGCAGAGGGAGAGGGAGAAGCAGGCTCTCCGCCGAGCAGGGAGCCCAACGTGGGGCTCCACCCTAGGACCATGGGATCATGACCTGAGCCGAAGGCAGATGCTTAACAACTGAGCCACCCAGGCGTCTCTAAGATTTTATTTTTTAAGTAATCCCTACACCCAACGTGGAGCTCGAACCTACAACCCAGAGACCAAGGGTCGCATGTTCTTCTAACTGAGCCCTCCAGGTGCCCCCAGACATGATCACATTTAATTTTCATAATAAATCTATGAAGGAAGTACCATTATCTCCACATTACAGCTGGTAAGACTAAGGCAAAAGGAAGTTAAGAAAATCACCAAGATCAATAAGAGTCAGAGCCTCAGTTTTAACCCAGTTTGACCCTGAGCCTGTGCTCTAAATTGTCACACTACACTGGCTCCCGTCTTAGCCAGCTTGCCCACTCAGGAGGCCCAGTTTAGGGGGACTGACCCCAGAGGGAGCCCTCCTCCTTGTCCAGCTCTGGGATGAGTGTGTCTCAGCTCCAGCTTTGGAGTGAAAGTCGGGGTGGGTCTGTCCCTAGGACTTCATTTGAAGTTCACTGATCTGCAGTTCCACAGGGCCACCACTGGGGGTCAGGCGTCCATCTCCTACCTTGCTTTACCTCTTCCTAATCCCCCACCCCACAACATCTGTGGAAAGTGTGGAGCGCATGGGAAGAAGGGTATGCCACAGGCTGGCTTGGTCCTCTGCTTGCCCCTCCACCCCTCCTCCAGGAAGAAGTCAATCTAGGGACTGCTTTTGGCTTCTCACTCCTTAGAGGTTACAGATTTACAGATGAAACCAGCAAATATCTCCCTATCACTGTCCAAATTCCACACCTGGCATTTAATTCCCTCTACCATCATCAGCAGATTCCTTTCTTTCCAGCCACTCTGGCCTCCTCACTGTCCCCCAAACACATCAAACTCAGTGCTATCTCTGTGCCTTTGCTCCTGCTATAATGCCCTTTCTGTTCTGTTCTCCAGTTCTTACCTGACAGGAAGGACCTCCAGTCCTCAGCAGGCTCCCAACTACCTGAATTTCCAGTGAACTCAATGTTGGGCCTTCGAAACTCAGCACTTAATTCTGTAATGTTATTAAGTGGGAATAGTAAAAGGAGGCAGCATAGCATGGTAGGGAATAGTTTGGGCCAGAGGGCCAGATTTCCTGGTTTTGTCAGTTGCCATTAACTGGGCAAGTTCTTTTTTTTTTTTTTTTTTTAAGATTTTATTTATTTGAGAGAGAGAGAGAATGAGAGACAGAGAGCATGAGAGGGAAGAGGGTCAGAGGGAGAAGCAGACCCCCTGCTGAGCAGGGAGCCCGATGTGGGACTCGATCCTGGGACTCCAGGATCATGACCTGAGCCGAAGGCAGTCGCTTAACCAACTGAGCCACCCAGGTGCCCAACTGGGCAAGTTCTTAACCTCTCTGTGCCTGTTTCCCACCTCATATGGTTGCTGGGAGGAGTAAATGAATTAATACATGGAAAGCTGTTAGAATAACTCCTGGCACAGAGTAACTGTGAAGTGTTTGCTACCATTATTAATAACATAACATCTTCCCCCTTACGTTTCTATAACTCTTAATTAACAAAGCATTTCCACATTGTTATCCTGATGCCTTCTCATGACAACCTTATGAGGTGGGTAGACTGAATAGTATTGTGCCCATTTCACTGATGAGGTAAACGAGGTCCATAGAGATAAAGAGACTTGCTTGAGGTCACCTAGCTAAGATGAGAGGATGCATATTTGAACCCAGATCTTTCTGGATCAGTCCTGTTTCCTCAACTAGATTCCAAGCTCCTAAAGGGCAAAGATGTTTAAAAATTGGACTTATATAAACTGAATGCCAGGCTCTGTGGAACAAAGGTGAACTAAACAGAGTTCTGGCTTCCACTGGGTAGGGAGAGACAGCCCACTGAGAGAACTATAAGGCTTCTATTCATTCAAAAAATATTTGTTATGTGCCTTCTATGTGGTAGGAACTGTTCTAGGCAGGCCATGAAATGAGCTATAAAAGCTCATTTAACTGTAAAAGCTCTCTAACTTGGAGAGGGTATTTCTTGAGCTGCTTCTTAAAAGATGGCTAAATGTTAACAGTCTACCTTAACAAAGGGGTCCACATTTATTGAGCACATTTTGTGTCCTGGACACTTTACATATATTATCTCACTTAGTCCTCATAATAAACCTGAGAGGTAGGGTCTGTTACTCCTGCGTTTACAGCTGACATGGTCAGAGTGAGTAGTAGTATACCAATTTTGCAGACGAAAGAATTGAGGCTCAGGGAAGTGATTTTCCCAAGATAGCACCGAGGGAGAAGGATGGATCAAGACAAACCAGGACCAAAGATCTGCCAGCCTGTCCTTCCAGTGTGTGTGGGGTCAAGGAACCTTGGATGACTATAGCTTAGTTTGTGTTGGGGGAGCCGTAAGTGAAAAGACCAAAATGGCTCAGATTCCATAGAGCCTTGAATGCCAAGCCAGACTATCTGGAATGAAAGAGGCAGCACAGTCACATCTTCTGGTTCTCTGCTGCTGATTCACAGATAGAGACATTGACAGGCTTGTAGGCTGTTGCCCTGTCCCTGGGCCCTCCTCTTCTGTCTCTCACCCTCACCCTCAACATTCAGAGATCTTGACCCAGCCTCACAGGGACTCAGCGTTCTTAATCAACCAGGCCCCTGGTGGGAAGGTCTGTAAGTGAAAGAGTGAGTTGTTTTCCAGACTCCTTTCTCCCCACTGAGAGATCTTTCAAGTCCTAGGGCCCAAAGAGAAACTTGCCCAGATCTGTCCTTAAGCATCCCTGTGTCACTTAGCTCTTCACCCAAGGGAATGAAGTCTTTTATTTTTTTAAAGATTTTATTTATTTATTTGACAGAGAGAGTGAGAGAGCACAAGCACAGGGAACAGCAGAGGGAGAGGGAGAAGCAGGCTTCCTGCCGAGCGGGGAGCCCGATGCAGGGCTTGATCCCAGGACCCTGGGACCATGACCTGAGCCGCAGGCAGACGCTTAACCATCTGAGCCACCCAGGCGCCCCGGGAATGAAGTCTTAACGGAAGCACTTCAGGCAGAGTGAGGGCTCAAGGGAACTCTGTCTTGAAGCATTAGGTGGGCCCTCCTTAGGCCCCTCAAATCTCACTGCAGAGATACTCCTAACATTTGGTTGTTTATCTCTCACAGTTCAAACCCGGAATAATACTGCCTTATGAGGGGACACACCCTTTGTAGCTGTACCACTTTCATCAGTCCTTGACCCCTTGGTGAGACCCCAGCCAGTGAAGACTCCAGAGCTCTTCTCTCAGTTCCCCAACCCCATTCCATCCCCAGCCAGGCCAGAAGACACGGCAGCCCCCAGCTGCATTAGGTGATTAATGAACTCCCTAGGCTTTGGGGCTATTTTGGGGCCTGGAAGTCATTCCTGTTATGATTGAGAGCTGGTCCTGCCGGGCTCCAGCCATCTGTCACTGGAGACAGGTCCAAGCAGGGGGCTTGAGGGACGCATGCTCCCCAAGAGACTGCCAAGCATGGCTCTAGCTCAGCCCCAACTCCCCTCCTTCTGGGGAACACATGGCAAGGAGAGGCCTCCAGAGGCTCAAGAGGTTACCACGGAGAGAGCCAGAGAACTACAGATCCCAGAATGCCACGGGGCTAGGTGGTTTTGGTCTCTCCAGGCCAGGTGGAGAGGTGATGCTAGGTTCTGTGGGCCTTGCCCAGGCAGCCCTAAGGAAACCCAGGTGGAAGTGTGCTTACATTTCAGCAGTATCATATGATATCCACAATCCACATGTCATAAATTCGACACATCCCACACCAAGGTACAATCTTGTGAAGACTACACAACTCACTTAGTGTGACTCAGGAACCCTCAACCCAACTCTAAAGCATAGAACCCCAGGTACATGCAGTTTCAGTGTCACAGAATCCCAAAGATATGCAACCCCAAGGATGCACAGACCCAGTGATTACAACCTGAGTGATGCATAACCCTGTTCGTACAGACTCCCAGAGATAGACAAAATGGTGACAAACAATCCTTATGCCACGCAAGTCTATTCATCCCATCGTTCATGAACTCACTAGCTAAGTTTATGTTGGTCCTGTCCCACCTCAGGATTTTTCCCTTCTGGACACTGACCCCAGTTAGCTTAAGATCCCATTAAGCTAAGCAATTTAGTAAAGGGTTGTGCCTTTTCCCTGTTCGGCTGCAAGCTCCCTCCTTTTATCTCTGCAAGGGGCCTCACCCCTTACATCCACCTGCTTAAGACCCCCTCCTCTATCCTCAGTGAGAAGCCCTGCCTCATCCTCCACCATTTGAGGGACCATGATGCCCCCTATCCTTTCCTCTTTGAAGACCCCTATCCTCCACCTTCACTATAAGAAACCCTATCCCTAGCTCCACTCTGTCAGGGAGCTTGCCCTCTAAACCCTTTCCTTTGAGGGATCCTGCTCCCTCCATCTCTGTGAGGGGCCCTTCCCCTCCCCACCTCTGTAAGGTTCTTATCCCACTTCACTCACTTTTTGAAGGGTCCAGCCCCTTCCTCCCTTCCTCATACCTGGCGACAGCGACCCAGTCACCAGCTGGTAGAGGGATCTCGCTGCCTGCCCTAACGGGCTCCGGCACCTGCGGGGGCATCGGTTCATGGTTCTGCTGAGAGCACACTGGCGAAGCTCCGCCCCCAAGGCCCGGGGCAGTCGGGTCTCCGCCCCCACTCCAGTGGGCCCTGCGTGGGCGGCGCGGGAGGGCCGGACCGGCAGGACCAGAATCTTGCGCTCGCTCTCTCCTCTGGGCTGCAAGGGGGAAAACGCACCCTGGCCCCGTCATCTGAAGCACCCGTCCTCAAAGTTCCTAGACTGGGCGAGGCGAGGACGGACTCTCTCACAGCCTTCTCTGGGAATGTTTCCTGGATTTCTAGTGGAGAGGGGAGGCACCCAGGGGTTGTGCAAAAGGAGCTGGGGGAGGGGATAATGAACCTTACTCTTTACTGCCCCGCTTCAGCCCTTCCTTCTCTGCCTGTCGCACACCTCCTCCTCCCAATATGGCATGGAGAAGCGATGGGGGGGGTAAGAGGACATAGTTGTCATGGCAACGTCCCACACTTCCATACTTCCTAAACCAATGGGAGAGAGCAAGAGGAAGGAGGAGGAGCTGCACATAGTAGTGGGGTGGCAAAAAAGAGGCGGCTCCAAATCCCTTTCTCTCATAACTTTCGATTTTGTGTTCCTCTGTCTTGCTCCAGTGGGTTCACATTCTCCCATCATATGCTGACTGCCAGCCAAATGCATGAAGGAAAAGCTCTCCTCCCCTCAGTCCCAGCCCCGACTCTTTCCAGGACTCCTATCAGGCTGTACCCAAGGTAAACCCTTTCAGGACCCACTGAGGGCTTCAAACTGCCGGGACAGCCTACAGGAGAGACATAGTTCCACTCCTCCGACTGGGATCCTGTATTTTTGGCTAAAAATCCTACATTTAGGATTTAGGCGAGAGTCACCTCCAAACTCCATGCAAATTTTGCCCCTTGATTTGGAGGCGACATCCCCGTTTGGAATCAGCTCCGTAAGCATGGCTGCTCTAAGACCACACGGGGGCGCCCTAGACTGGGGAAACGATATTTACGAGCAGAGGGACCCGAGTTCAGGCCTTGGCCAGCCAGATCCCAACTCTCTCCTCATCTTCCCCAAGCTTCCGGCTTGGACAGGACTGCCACAGATTGCTGCTTTTTCCCACCACGCCATACTTCCAAGTAGCCCTGCCAGGCTTGGAAGACCAGAGGGGGTAGATCTGGGGCGGGGTGGGGCTCAGATTCTCCCCACCCCCCACCAAAAAAAAAAAAAATCTCCCCCAGCTTTGAGTGGGGGAGGAAAATGATCGGGTGTATACCCAGGATGCCTTGATGACTTAAGGACTCCCTCCCCGTCAACCTAATGGACCAGAATGACGGGAGCCAAAGACCACCCCCATGTCCATCCCAGGAATCCCTGGGATGCACAGGGAAGGAACTTTGGGAACTAGGAAAGCATGGCAGTACATATGTCCAGAAGGCTCTTCAGCACCTCGGACAACGACTCCCCCTTTGGGCTTCAACTACGGCGTCTCTGGGCACCCAGCACCTTATCAACTTATGGGAGGGGGGAGTCCCAACCACAATTGTCTCCTGCTGTAAGATAAGACCTCTTTCGAAAGGAGAGCTCCTGGTAGTGCTATTTCTACTTTCCAAGTCGTGTGTGGAGCTATCTACAGTGAGGATGCTGATGATGAACACCATTCTTGACACTTGTCAACATTTGACCTATTTCCCTTAGGAGGCAGACAGGCAAGACGTAGTATTCTCCATTTTAGAGATGAGAAAAGTGAGACCCAGACAGCAAAAGTAATAGAAAGCTCATTCCTGCACCTTCCAATACAAGTACTTCCCCACCTTCACCCAGTCTCTCTTTCAAATAGCCAAGTGGGGAGGGGATGGTTCCACTAAAGGGGAGAATCAATTAAAGCAGGAAGCAAACACTGACTAATGTGGTGCTAATGAGCGCCTTGGGGCCTTATACTCCCAAGGATCCTGGGTTGGTGAGAACACAGGTCAAGGCAGAGCTGGACCTTTGGATTCCACCCCAGTTTGAACCACATCTAGGTCACATCTGGTGCCTGCTTGAGCCAAAGGGCTCTTTCTTCTGGGAGTCTCAGCATAGGAACTAGGACTTCCCCAGGGTCAATGAGTAGGGGAGACACTTTCTCAAGTGTCTCAATTAGATCCTAGTTCTCTTCCCCATCCTGGAGACTTAACCTCACTCCCCTCAGGACAGACAAGGATCATGGGCTCCCCCCACCTCCCCAACTTGTTTCAGACACAGGAGACAGTCTCCCTCCTCCCATTCATTGTTGGAGTTCCTGAGCAGGCTGCACAATGAGATAGAAAACACACATGGAAATGTATACAAGGTGACACAGTCACCCACACAAACACGTAGGTCTGCCTACCAAACCCAGGAATATGTGAGAGCCCAGATGTACTCCATACTGTGGGAGACAGGGAACGCCTGGGCAGCAAAGTAGTTTGGGAAGGTCACATGGCACCTTCCAGGCCAAGAGCTTCTATCTCTGGGTCTGGAGGGGAAGCAAGAGGGGGTGTTTTCCTTCAGATTGGCTGAAGTTCTGAGAGGGTTGTTGAGGGTTAAAGGAGCTTCAGTTGGGAAAGAATGATATCTGAGTACTTTCTTGGGGGTGGGGGGCGATGACCCAAACACTAACCAAAGCCTCCCCATAAGGGCCAGGTGCTGTTCCTGGGAGCCAGGCTGGGCAGACACTAGAGTCCCTCCTTGAGTACATCTGGGCTATTTGTGGAAAAAATAGGGAAGCAGTGGTGTGCGGTAAAGGCCCCCTTCTACACCAGGAAACCAGAGAGGAAGCAAGGGTAAGACGAGTCATAGACACTCACAGAACCCCACTGCAGACATTGCCACATGAAAGTACACAATCAGCATGAAACGCCAATATAATCTGCATAGTCTCACAATCACAAAACACAATACAACCTACTTTAACAAATGCTTGCCCCAGGAGGGTCACAGTCTAATTAAAGTCTTACAAAGACACATAGCCCCATAAAGTGAAGCCCTGACACATTCTGATTGTCACATGCCACTGCATACAGAATCACACACTCAAAGCACATTGTTGCACATAGAACAGAGACACATGGTCAAAACAACTTCATTAGTACAACAGAGTCCTACACAACCTCACTCAAACATCTGACAAGATCATACAATTGCACAGCCAACAAAATCACACTCACCCTATCACCAAGCCTAGGGCACATGGCAACAAGCTGAGGGAGGCGCGCACACATATACACACAGACACAAAGAATGACAGGCGCTCACGCACGTAACACCTCCCACTCCAGACACTCTCCTAGCTTTGTGTCACACACGCCCACACCTGCTGCCTCTCCCCACCTGCCCGCCTGTCTCCCCCACCCCCCACGGGACCCAAGGCTTTGAACCCCAGTTTCCTGCCGCCCGGAACAGCCTGGAGGGTGCCTGGGAATAGGGTAGAGTGTGAGTAAGGGCCTGGGTCAGATAGGCTTAAGGGTCCGGGTGGGATGGAATCTACACTCCCTCCCGCGACCCTTGAGCCCCTGACTCACCTGTGAGCTGGTCATAGGATCCGTCCAGGTCTCGGGAATCGGACAAACTCTCCTTGCGGCCCTGGCCCCGCATGGCCCCCGGCGCCCCCGTCCCGTCCCGCCTGGGCCGTGGGAGGGGGCGCCGGGTGGCCAAGATAGGGCGCTCACACGGCGCCCCCTGGCGGCCTTGCACGCTGTCTGAGCTGGGGCCGAGTCTGGGATGGACTGGGGTCCCGCGGGGGGTCCTGGGGCAGGAGCTGGAGGCTTGGGCAGTAGGTGAGCGCAGAGCCGGAGGCAGAGCAGAGCTAAGCACGGAGCCAGAGCCAAGCCGCCTCTCTCCTCCCGCCCCCTCCCCGCGGCTGTCACCGCCGCCTCCCCCCTTTGGCGCTGCCGGGATTGGCTCCCCCTACCCCCCGCCCCCTCCTCTTTGCAGCTCGGGGGAGGAACCCGGTGAAAGGGTGAGCTGGGAAGTGCGGGGAGGGAGACTGGTTCTCCAGCAACAACTATCCCTTAAACCTGAAGCCATGGGTCCTGGCGGTGGAGGAGGGAGCAGGGCCAGAAAAGACCCACTGTGAGGAAACCGTGCTCCCCACCACCCCAACTCTTAGGCACTCCTTCCGCCACCATCAACACCAGCCAGGGTAAGTCTGTGTGTCCTGTTCAGGTCAGTCTCCATGTCAGCCCCTATCTTCTCTATTGTTCTCCTCCCACGTATGGGTCTCTGTGGTGCCCCGCCAATGCCACCCTGCTACGAGGGGGTTAGGGATGCAGAGCAAAGACCAGCCCAGCCTCTAACAGGCTCATCTCAGGCCAGTGGACTACAGTTTTCTCTTCTCTCAGAAAGACTCCAACTCTCAGCCACTGCAAGGCCCGTCTCTGGGCTACATTCACTCTGATGGTACCTTCTTCCCTGATCTAATGACCCCCATTGGCCCACCAGGAAGAAAAGGAAAAGAGTGAACCAGGTGTTTTTCAAGACTTTATTCTTTTGTTCCTTTTTCCCTTTCAACTTTCCTGCCCTTCTCTCTTGTGACCTGCCCTGTCCTAGATTCCTTGTTTTCCAGAAGATTTGGGGAGTCACTGAATGGTGTGGGGCATCCAGGTGAGGATACAGAGTGGGTAAGAAATGCTTTTGTTATGAGGCCCCCTTCCCCTGGATTAGGTCCTTTTCTGAAGCCAGGGGCTATCACTGAGCTGGGCTGCCTCCAGCTCTCCCAGGAATGGCTACTGAGTGACTGAGCCTACTTGTCTGACCTTCCCCAGGCTCTTCACTGGACTGCTAGCACAAGAGCCCCCAACCCGCCAGAAGGAAGTGGGGGGGGCAGCATCTGGTGGGTCTGGATGATGTGGTGGCAATGTCCCATGTGATCCTCTTGCCTGCCCAACTGCTCCTCTGGAGAAGTGACCTGCTGAGACTGAAAACTTCAGCTAAAGTGACCCCAGCACATTTAATGTCTTCAATTGGATTTAATTTCCAAGCACTTGATTCAATTAACTCAGCAGGATCTGTGGTAGGAGTTCAGGCATGAGACAGGGACAAGCAGCTAAAAGGACTGTCTCTGGGAGCAGTGCCCTGCTCCTGGCTCCCCCTTGGCTCTGGAGGGTTCTCCACAGACCTGGCATAGACATTGGGATGTGGACGGAGCATGGGCAGCCCCTTTAGGGGCTGAATTCTAGATGATGATGGGGCTCCTCTTCGGAGTTCTTAGAACAGATCTATGTAAATGGGCCAAGAGATGGACTTTTACAATGGAGGGCAAGGAGTCCTTTGCCACTGCTTCATGTCCTTGTTCATTTCATAGGAAAGGAATCCATAAGCAGCAAAGGCAAGGGAGGCTATACCTCTCTGAACCTAACTGGCTTCCACTAGGGCCAGGAGACTTAGGAGGCGCGTGAGGATAGGCAGGGGTTCCCTAGGCAGATGGGACCAGAACCTGGGAGATTACCTTAACTCTGTCTTTGAGAAATGAGGTCAGAGTAAGAGATGAAGAAAAACAAACAAAAGACACTAAAAAGACCATCCCATACAAATCAATTTTTAATAACTTCAACTTGCCACCAGCTTCCAGCTCCATCTCTTCCAGGGTTTATAACTGTGGAGAACACACTATATGCCCCAGGCTGAGCTACCCCATCTAGCGATCAGATGACTCAGCCCCTGATCTCTCAGAAATCTACGTCTATGTATGGCAGCGTGCTGGTGGGTTCTCTGGAACTAGTGCATATCTGCTCCATGTGGGAGCCACAACTCTGGTTCCCAGGGAAGGCAAGTATCCTAAAGCGATTTGAAGCTAAGTAGGAATAGCAGCCAGGGAGGTCCCAGACCTGCTCTCACTGCTGGTTTCCTGCACTTACTCCCAGAGTCTTCCTGTGCTGCTTGCTCCCTGCCAGCCTGAGGGCTTTAGAAAGTGCTTTAGAAGGGGGGAATCTCAGAGCAGCTACTTTGAAAGCAGCCAAGGGGTAGGGAAAGCCTACAGTAGTCCAATGGAGGTTGTCCAGAGGAGGAATCATGGGCCAACTTCCCAAAGGCCAGGAGACTCGCCTGTGGCCCCACCCTGAATATGGGTAGACAGAATGGCCTCTCCATGATGCTCACCTGGCCCCTTTCAGATGGAGGGCACCCTGCCCCCAGCAGGTTCTCTCCCTTCCAGGCACCAGACCACAGCAGGAACAGATTCCTCCCCAGAGGAAATTCTTAGGGAGGCTGGCTGTAAACAACAGCCGGGTGAGGGGGCGGAACAGTGGAGGGGAGCTCAGGAGAGGCAGGAGAGGCTCCCAGAGGAGAAGGTGATTGGGAAGGTGGGGAGGCTGCTGGAAAGGGAACCAGCAAAGTAGGCACCTGAGGGCTCCAGAAAACCTGTCAATGTTTATTTCACACACACACCCTAAAGACAGTTTAAACCAGACTGAAAATTAGAAGCTAAGGTTGTGACCCTATAGTGCTGACCAATCAATGGGTTGGAAGGCAGGGGAAGCTAACAGGTACTCCTGGTGCCAAGAATCAAATCCAGAAATTGGTGGCCGGACAGCAGGGCATTGAGCAGATTCTAATCTCCAGTCTCCCAGATTTAGAAAGTAGAAAAAAGATCCTCCATTCCTACCCTACCTTGAGCTGAGCTAAGGGTCCTAACGACAGGACAGAGTGCCTGCAGGGGCAGGGGACACAGATTTCAAGCCCAGCTCAGCCCCAGGCCAAAAGAAAGCAGAAATGGCTCCATCTATATCTGAGTCTGATTTTAGAAGCCTCGGAGAACCAGTGACTCTCAGGATATTGGCATCATTCTAAGACTTGCCTCAACAGCTCCTGAAAATTAGTCAGCAGCCACAATTTGTAATCTCAATTGCAAATGTGAGGGGGTATCCAGGGAGCCCATGCTGGAAGTCCCCATATTCTTAAAGGCTTCTCCCTGTGCCCACCCAAACCCTCCCCAAATAAGATTATCCCTGGTTTGCCCCTCCTGGCCCCTGCTGTCCAAGCTCCACTGAAGCACGGCCTTCACCGAGAGAACTCGGTATCTGTGTTATTCTCCAACCTTGGGGACAGCCCCTCTCCCCTCAGTCCCCCTGCAGCCCAGGAGCCTCATGGGTAAGGGCAGTCAGCAGCTGCTCAGATATGCGTGGCCTCAGGAGATAGTGGAGAACTCCTTGAGCAGGACTTCCTGGCTGAGTGTGTGGAAGGCCAGGTTTCTCCGGACGTTGGTGCTAATGGATCGAACCTGGGAAAGGGTTGGGGAAGGTGAGAGGGCATAGGCAGAGAGAAAACAGAGGAGAGAGTTGGTTACACACAACAGAGGGCAGTGCCTGAGGGACAAAGCCAAGATGCAGTGCTACATGTTTCTCTCTTAGGAGATGAACCTTAACGGCTATCATTTCTGCAGGCAAATCAGCAAACAGTTATGTATAAGTGGAAGGAAAAAAGAGGGGCCGAGAGACAGAAACTTTAGTGGATGTGAGAAGAGCATCTGGGCACCTGAAGAGGTAGAGGTAAGCACAGACAGGGAAGGAGGGTGAGCTCAGGCCTTTGTCTTTGCCTTGGCCATGCAGAGGAGGACTGGTCTGATCAGTGGTCTGATAGAGGAGGAGAAAATGAGGCCAGAGAATGCACTTCTGATCTTCTCACTCTTTCTATTTATCTACTTTTCTGGGTTGGAAAGAACACCTAGAGATGCAGCCCCTGTCTGGCATAGATGGCAGGAGTATGATCCAAAGGAGGCCAATGACCTGAAGCAGGTCATACAGCTTGTGAGACCCAGGCTTGGAAGCAGGACCCAGGTTTAACTCCCAGTCCAGCACTCTTTCCATACCACAAAGAAGCCCCCCTGCTTTAGAGAAAAGACTGGGGCATATCCCTGCTGTGTGCCCACTGCTCCCCTCACATGCTTTCTCCCCATAGACTGAGACCCTTGCCGAAGGGTTGCCCGTATCAGTGGGAAAAGGACCCGTGGAGATGGAGTCAAAGGGCCAAACTTCCTACTCTGAGTGGGTTCTAGGAGGAATCCATCGCACTCTCAAAGGAGCATCATTCATGGGAAATAGAAGTGAATGGTGTATGAGAGACAAAGTGGGGGAAAAAGGAGAAAAAGCATATATATCTACCCTGGGCCTCAAAGACCAGGGAGCTTTCCTCCAATTTCTGCTTAGCTATGGGAAATGTAATGAAGTCATTAGGCAGGAGGCAGAGAAAAGGGCAGCATGGCAACCAGCAGGCAGCTCAAGGTCATTAGCTCCGAGTCAGACCAGACCCCCTTTGCTCCCTTGTGTCAGAGGTATAGATACAAGGAGAACTGAGTCAGGCGTGGCTAGTACCAAAGGGCCTGAGACAGAGCTCCCCTAACTCTCTCCTCCACAGTCTTTTCATCTCCAATGTCCTACTCTCTTTGTGAAGTCTGCACCCCTAGTAAAACCCCCACATCAACTTAAAGACTTGCCATGCACCCTATAAAGATGCTTGAATCTGCTCTCTTTATTTCTTATTATTTTTTTTTAAAGATTTTATTTGACTGAGAGAGACACAGCGAGAGAGGGAACACAAGCAAGAGGAGCGGGAGAGGGAGAGGGAGAAGCAGGCTTCCCGCTGAGCAGGGAGCCCGATGTGGGGCTCGATCCCAGGACCCTGGGATCATGACCTGAGCCGAAGGCAGACGCTTAACGACTGAGCCACCCAGGCGCCCCTCTGCTCTCTTTATATTAATGGCTTCCCCCTGTTCCCAACTCACTCACTTGCAGAGCAGATCTTCCTCACCCTGGGGAAGTCCAAAATCTCAGGAATCTCACATCAGGGTCAGAGCTGGACTGTGTTTAGCACAAGACAGATAATCTACAATCCAGCACCTTCATCACAAACATGGCAGGGGGGAGTAAAAGCTGGGCTGAGGTGCGTTCTACCCCAGCAGCACGAGGGCTGAACTATGGGAAGGAGGTATAGTGTGTCCTGGTCTCAGCCCCCAGCCACAATGTTCATTTACAACCAGGCAGGTGGAGTGGCAGGACTGACAGGCAGGTCTAGCTTTTTCCGAGAGCAGCTCTGAGCACAGGGCACGAGAGAGACCATCAACAGGGAGAGCCAGGTTCTGTGGCAGTGCTGACTCGGGGGTGGGGTAGGAGGCAGAGCAAATGTTCACTGGCTCCAGGTGGCCACGGGAGGGGGCTGCAGGAAGCTGAGTGACTGGAAAGTGGGGTGGGGGTAGGGAGTGAAGACTGGAGAACTAGACTGGGAGGGCACTCAGACCAGAAGCCGGTTAGGAATTTAGGAAGAAGTGTTGCATAAGGAGGAGAAGAATCAATGACTCTCATTAGTTGCTTGGAGGACAGGATAAGGAGTAATGAGCCAGAGCTGCCATGGGGAACACACGTCAAACCCCAGGCCCAGCTGGAGCTGTTCAAGGGCTGTCTCCATGGCTGCAGAAGAGAGATGGACAGGCAATGCTGCCTCAGAGAACCTTAACCCTCACCCTTGCCCGCCTGGCACCAGTACCCTGGGGAGTATCTTCTCTCACCGCCTGGTCCTGGGCTGCTTTGGAAGAGAAGTTCCACACCCAATCTCAGCAGACCCCTCAAGTCTTACTTCATCAGCCTTTGGCAAACTGTGGTTGTTCCCTAGATGCCCGGCTGCACAGTATAACCCACTGGCTGGGAAACGGCCCTCAAGAGACATAGGCAGAGATGGAGGCAGAGCAGACTCACCAGCTCTTTGAAGAAGGCAGCTTCCTTGTGCTGCTCCGAGTAGCGCTCATACTGGTCCAGGCCATCCTGCAGCTTTAGTGTGAGCGTGTCATAGTTGGCTCGTACTACCTCCAGCACCTGGGGGAGGTCAAGGGCCAGGCAGGACTTAGGCCATTCAAACCCTAGGTCACTCGGTGCCCACACCCCTCCTGCTGCCCTTGTGGGTTAGATTCAGTCTCTCCATAGACTATGCTCACTATTTATCACCCAGAAAAAAGTCTGGCCTCAGAGAGCAATTCCTCAAGTTTCTGGGACCATTTTTTTAAAAAGATTGTATTTATTTATTTGACAGAGCTAGCAGGCGCACAAGCAGGGGGAGCAGCAGAGGGAGAGGGAGAAGCAGGCTTCCCTCTGAGCAGGGAGCCCGATGTAGGGCTCGATCCCAGGACCCTGGGATCATGACCTGAGCCGAAGGCAGAGGTTTAACCGACTGAGCCACCCAGGCACCCTCTGGGACCATTTTCTAATCTCTTCTATTCCTGGCTTTTCCTGACCCATCCCTCCTGGCCACCAAGGCTGTTTACTCTGGATATGGTAAAAGAGCACGAGAAGAAGTGACAGAACAGTGAGTGTCTAAGCCAGCAGCACCCTGATACCATAAATGTGTTCTCAGCCATATCTTGCAGCTTTCTTTGGCCAGGTTGTCACAGTTGCTGAGTAAGACTTTCCCAGTGTCTCCTTTTTCCCTTTCTGGGAACCACATTTCTTCAGTCCCGGGATGTTCCTCAGCACCATCTGCCACTTGTTTTCATCTCTCCATTCCAACTCAGTCTTCCCATCCATTGCCTGGATCGAACTTTTGGGCCTTCCAGCCTTGGGATGTAGGGGACACTTTCTTGACTAAGCTAGAGCTGACTGCATCTTTTGTTCTGATGACGGGTCTCTCCCCGTTCTCTAACTTTCTATGGGGGGTGGATTCAGACCTCCACTGACTCCAGGAACCTTGGATCTCCGTGGTTCCAAAAGGAAGTTCTGATGTGACTTCAGTTGTTAAGACCATGAATTAAATAAAGGCAAGGACACTTAGGGGTAAAGGCACTACATCAATATAGAAGTGAGCTGGGCAGAAAGGAGAGACCAGGAGAGGGAATGACTGTTGACTGTGGTAATTTGGGTGCTAGCTATTTTGTAACTTGATCTGACTAGGGAGCGAAGTCTACGACGTCATGGAGAGCTCCCAGCTCAGTAGGAACTTGGGAGGAATAAGTGAGGCTTAATTCTTTTTTTTTTTTTTTTAAGATTTTATTTATTTATTTGCCAGAGGGGGAGAGAGAGAGAGAGAGCATGAGCAGGGGGAGTGGTAGGCAGAAGGAGAAGCAGGCTTCCCGCTGAGCAGGGAGCCCAATGCAGGACTTGATCCCAGGACCCTGGGATCATGACCTGAGCTGAAGGCAGACACTCAACCGACTGAGCTACCCAGGAGTCCCATTGTGAGGCTTAATTCTAACAGAAGGTAGGGGTGAAGAGAATAAGCTAGAGTCAGGACTGGTGAAAGGGATTGAAGATGGCCTCCTGAGGGGCACAAAGTACCTCTAGGCTGTTCTCACCAATTCAGTCTTGTGTCAGGACATACTTCTCTTGGTAGCAAATACTTCTTTCTGCCTGCCAAGAATTTCTGAGGGGAGAGTAATGATGGCGAACACAGGGAAGGCTGTGTCCTCGAGTTTGAGGGGGAAGGGACAGCTAGGGCAAAGGTCTGGCCTAGGCTCCAGGCTCAGTCTCCTTTCCTCCAGACACTCAGCTCCTCAAGGTCCCTCTGCCTGGCTATGTCCCACAGACCCTATTTTTGGCTGGCGCCTTTCCTTCTAGTTCCATTTGTCAGCTCTGTCAGCAGGAGGACCAGTACTCAGCAATGGCAGTCACCCACAAAGTAATCCAGCCCTTTCATGCATGTGGGCTGTGCTTGCAGCTGAGATATCTATAGCCAAGGTCTTGGCCCAGAAGCGAATGTCTCAAACCCCGAAAACAGCAAAATTCCTCCAAGATGGAACCAGCAGGAACCAGACAGAACAGAATAATACATGCATTCCCTAACCCTGAACTCTGGGCAGCCTCAGCAATGCCTATGACCCAGCATCCTGGGCTCAGCCTTCCCTAAGGGATATCAGGTTAAAACAAATACCATGCTAAAGCCAATTCTGAGAAGGTGCAGCCTGTCAAGAGATGCTACATCCTGGGGCCCCTGGGTGGCTCAGTTGTTACGTGTCTGCCTTCGGCTCGGGTCATAGTTTCAGGGTCCTGGGATCGAGCCCTGCATTGGGCTCCCTGCTCAGCGGGAAGCCTGCTTCTCCCTCTCCCACTCCCCCTGCTTGTGTTCCCTCTCTCACTGTGTCTCTCTCTGTCAAATAAATGGGTGGAATCTTTAAAAAAAAAAAAAAAAAAAAAGGAAAGACGCTACATCCTGAGAGCCTCAGGCCTCAGGCCATGCTGCCCTGATTACCTGGGCTTTCTCCTCTTGCCACAGCCAAGTGGAAGGTCTAAGATCTCACTCAGAACAGGGATTTTTCATTTCCCAACAAATTTGGCTTTTGTCAGAAGAATTTAGTTCCGTTTCTTTAAGGGAGGTGAAAGCAGAGAAGGTCCTTGAGCTATCAGTTCCTTGGAAGGAAACCAGAGGCCTGGATGGACTTAGTGCATGATCTCAGCTCTCCTCTTATCCAGGCCTTACTTCCTTTCTTCTTTTTTTACCCACAGGTAAGCTGCCCTTCAGTTCACTCAGCCTCTTCCATCTCCCACCCTATTCACCTCTCTTAAATTCCCAGGAGATAAGTTCAGGTCTGGGCCCTAGGCCACTTGGGACTCTGGAGCAGTAGGGCTACCTTCCTATTCTAGGACTTTGCTTTCTGTAGCTTCAGACTCTAGGAACATAGCTCATTTGGGCTTCACATTCCACACTGGCCTGGGACATGGCAAAGGGCAGTACTCAGGCAAAAGGCAATCTCCCAGAGTGCTTCTATCTTAGGTTTTACCACAATTTGCAGTCTCTGGCTTCCATCTCCCAAGTGCAAGCCCACCTTCTGTCATCAGGTGGTTGCGCTTATGGGCTTCCTAGAACAACCTCAGCTCAAGGCAGCTCCAAAAGCAGAAAAACATCAACAAGCCATAGGCTCTCTAAGGAGTCCTCACACCCCCACATATGGCCCTCAGTAGACAGAAGCCTGGGTCCTGGCAAAGGACCTAATAGAAAGAGAACTTAATTGGGAATCCCACTCTTTTCTTTTTTATTAACATATAATGTATGTGGGTACAGGTCTGTGATTCATCAGTCTTAAAATTCACAGCGCTCACCATAGCACATACCACTCTTACTATGGATCTCAGACAATTTACCTAACCTCTTTGAGCCTCAGCCTGTCTCTCTCTATAAAATGATTTTTTTTTAGATTTTTATTTATTTATTTGAGAGAGAAAGAGAGAGCATGAGTGGGGTGAGGGGCAGAAGGAGAAGCAGGCTGAGCAGGGAGCCTGATGCAGGACTTGATCCCGGGACTCCGGGATAATGACCTGAGCTGAAGGCAGACACTCAACTGACTCAACCACTCAGGCATCCCTATAAAATGGAATTTGAAGTCACCTTCCTAAAAGGACATGGGAATAAACGTTTTGATTCCTGAAAGTAACATACAACTGATAAAAACATTATCATCCCAATGACTACACAGCTATCTGGACAGCTCCAGGGACTCAAGAGGAACTGTCTTCACAGCCCAGGAAGTACTTACCTATTTCAAACTAACCCAAAGAACCTATGTGTATAAATAATTCTTCACCACAAAGGAACATCTTCTGGATTTAAGTGGAAGACACAAATGGCCTCCTTTTTAAAGATCATATGCCCTCTTCTTTGCCTTGAAACACTCTGTCTCAGGTGAGGGAAGAACAAACTGGGAGCGGGGTAGGGACCTAAACCCCTCCTGAGGTCTCTAGAGAAGGGCCTGACATAGGCTTTAAGGTCAGAGAGACATAAATTTTGGTCCCATATCAACCACTAGTGAGCTATGTAAACTTAAACACATTACTTAATCTCTTTGAACCTCAGTTTTCTTATATGTAAAATGGGGATAACACCACCTATACTATAAGCTTATAAAGCTGATATAAGGATGATATGAGATGATGGTCCAATGTCTGGCACATAAGGAATAGTCAGTAAATGGTTACTAATTTTACAATGAAAAGTTCTTTCTGGTATCTCCAAATAGTTCTAACCATAAGCCAGGAGATAGGGCCTTGCACATCTTCATTCAGATTCTAGTAAAGAAGAAACCTAATTTCTCTATTCAATATGAAAGCAGGCTTCCATAATGACCCCACTATCTTGAGTGTATCTGGCAATGCATTAGCCAGAAGTCAAAGAGTGTCCAGTACCCACTGTTTAACAATCTTGGTGTAATGCAAGAGAATACAGGTTAAAGAAAAACTGAGCAGAGATGCCCAGAGAGGTCAGTTTTGCATAATACAGGTTGTCAAGCTCCTGGCCATATCAGGATCAGGAGGGAGAAAGATCCCAGTGCACAAAGTTTGTTATTTAAAAAAAAGTTAGTTTGGGGCGCCTGGGTGGCTCAGTTGGTTAAGCGACTGCCTTCGGCTCCGGTCATGATCCCAGGGTCCTGGGATCGTGTCCCGCATCGGGCTCCCTGCTCGGTGGGAAGCCTGCTTCTCCCTCTCCCACTCCCCCCGCTTGTGTTCCCTCTCTCTCTGTCTCTCTCTCTCTCTCTGTCAATTAAATAAATAAAATCTTTAAAAAAAAAAAAGTTAGTTCAAAATTGCTGATAAAGTTTCAGACACACAGACCTTTGCCCAAGCACATACAATAGGCATTACCCACAGACTATTCAGTAGCCTGTGCCCCATTTTTTATTTTATTTTTTTTTTAGCAGAGCCTTTGAAATGGGAAGTAACTTCTAGCCTAAAGATAGCAGCGAAGGAGAATCACCAATGGAAAAGTTCTTGGCAAATGGCTATCCAATCTTGATGTCAGAGGTCTATGCCTTGTGCCTGAAAAATTGCTTAGTCTCAAATCTCTGAGGTACTGAATTCCCAGAAGGAGAATTAGCAGACAACTAAGTAATAGGATGTGACATGACAGCAAACTTATGTTCATTACCTTCTCAAGAGGAACTGACATCTACAGTATAACCTATTTGGGGAGAGTATATAAGGCTGCAACCAGCCCATGTCCAGCCTGGGTAACATATACGGCTTTCCCTAGAAGACAGGCAGCCAAATGAGGATGAAGCACAAGATGACAATAGAGACTTCTTATAGAAGAGGAAATAAACATGGAATCTATCAAGACTGCAGTGGGATGTAATAGAAAGAGGCTACAGAGTTAGAGAAACCTGGGTTCCTATCTTGGCAGCATCATCTAGCATTTATATGACCTTGACCTGTCTAAGCTTTAGTTTTTTTATCAGTACAACAGTCATCATACAATTTCTTAATAATATTATGAAGATTAGAGATAATACATGAAATAAACATAAAAATATAAATCATGTAGCCAACAGAAGGTGCCAATGAATGACGGCTAATGAGATTGAAACAAAAAAAGAAATGGAAATAGGAAATACTTGATGCATTCGAATAAGATGAATGAGGTGGTGAAATGGTGGCCAGGAAGTCTGGAGCTCTCACTAATATATAAGGAGAGTGATATGGAAGGCAACCATACCTCTTTTTGCCAAAGTGTTACTATGGGGACAGAACCATAGAAATAATAGTTCTGGAAGGAACCTTTGAAATCACCTACCTAATCCATGGCCCTCATTTCACAGTTGAAGAAACAGATGTCCAGAAAGATTGTAAAGTACCCAAAAACACAAAGCTGGAATTAGACAAGAGAGTCTTCTGACTCCCAATCCAGTGCTCTTCCTATATTGGCAAGCTAGTTTAACCTGGGGCACATTCCTTTTTTTTTTTTTTTAAAGATTTTATTTATTTATTCATGAGAGACAGAGAGAGAGAGGCAGAGGGAGAAGCAGGCTCCCAAGGAGCAGGGAACCCATGTGGGACTCGATCCCAGGACCCCGGGATCATGACCTGAGCTGAAGGCAGACGCTTAACCATCTGAGCCACCCAGGTACCCCTGGGGCACATTCCTTACTTTACAGGCTAAGCTTAATTTTTCAGAGAACAAACATTCAAGGAATTCAAACTCACTCCTAAGAAGTGGGAAGCATGATCTGTAGAGAGCTGGAAAGGTAATCTGGTGAAGGCCTGGTTTGATGCTTAAGTTTTCTTTTCTTTTTTTTTTTTTAAGATTTTATTTATTTATTTGAGAGCGAGAATGAGAGAGAGAGCACATGAGAGGGGGGAGGGTCAGAGGGAGAAGCAGACTCCCTGCTGAGCAGGGAGCCCGATGTGGGACTCGATCCCGGGACTCCAGGATCATGACCTGAGCCGAAGGCAGTCGCTTAACCAAATGAGCCACCCAGGTGCCCGATGCTTAAGTTTTCATTACTACCAGGTCCCTCAGGGCTCCAGGACTTGTCAATTTCCACCAATAGCAGCTGAAGATCCTGCTCAGCCCTGCTGTAGTTGGTATCAACTATCACCAAAACTGTACAGACCACTCCAAACTCCAAACTCATTATCAGCAAAATCTATTTTGGGTTGCTATTTTATTTTTATTATTTTTATTTTTATTTTAGAAAGAGAGAGAGAGAACACAAGCATGAGGGGCAGAGGGAGAAGGAGAGAGACTCTCACTGAGCACAGAGCCCACACAGGGCTCACTCTCAGGACCCTGAGGATCATGATCTGAGCCGAAACTAAGAGTTGGACACTCAACCGACCACCACCCAGGTGCCCCTAGGTTGCTATTTTAATTATTTAGTACTCATTTAGAAGCTTGAAGTACAAAGGTCTTTAATCTTTCATGGGCTTCTTTGGCTGCAGCCATCAGGTGGTCTCCAGGCTTGGGACTCGGGGTGTTAAAAAGATTCAATGAGGGGCAACTGGGTGGCTCAGTCGGTTAAGCATCTGCCTTTGGCTCAGGTTGTGATTTCAGGGTCCTGGGATAAAGTCCACGTTGGGCTCCCTGCTCAGCAGGGAGTCTGCTTCTCCCTCTCCCCGTCCCCCTCCCCGCCACTCATGCCTGCTCTCTCTCAAATAAATAAAATCCTTTTTTTTTAAGATTTTTATTTATTTATTTGACAGAGAGAGAGAGAGAGAGAGAGAGACAGCGAGAGAGGGAACACAAGCAGGGGGAGTGGGAAAGAGAGACGCAGGCTTCCCGCTGAGCAGGGAGCCCAATGTAGGGCTCAACCTCAGGACCCTGGGATCATGACCTGAGCCAAAGGCAGTCACTTAACCAACTGAGCCACCCAGGCATCCCTAAATAAAATCTTAAAAAAAAAAAAAAGATTCAATGAATACCTTCTACAATGTGACCTCTCCCCTTCTTTTTAAAGTAAGCTCTATGGCCAACATGGGGCTCAAACTCATGACTCCGAGATCAAGAGTCCTGGGATTCACCGACTGAGCCACTCAGGGGCCCCAAAATACATTCTACAATGAATGCTCATACCTCAAGGCCAATTTTCCATTCTCTGAAAGAGACTGTAACTACTCCATTCCCACTTCCATGCCCTTCTGCTTTTACCCTCCCAAACCCCTATCATAGGAAAATTAATCTCTGGATGATTTGAAACAGATAGAGTAATTATAAGGAGGAAAGATGATAAAGGCTTTTTAGAGGATTTTCATGATAATCTCCATCTATCTCTCCCACTGTACTCTGGCTATTTGCTCTATTTCAGATGTTTATTCACTAGTTAGAGACTATGATTTTTTTGGCTCCATTTTTTTTCTATAAGGTAGGAAAAGACAGCTTGAAAGATCAGGCTCTGAAACCACAAACAAGAGCATCACCAGGCGTAACTCTGCATATTGCCTTTGCTTCTCTCTCTCAGGGTTTGAGAGAGCTGACCAGGTACTGCTTATTCTACGAGCTGATGACATATCAATAATGAAAGAATTTGGTCCATGGCAAGTTGTTGGGAAATGAAATTCATCCCTTGCAATGGTTCCACCTTTGGGACAAACCTATCCTGGTGCCCAGAGAACCAAAAAGATTAGACTAAAAAGGTTTGCTCTCCATGCCACCTGTCTAAACTGTTCATTGCTCTAGCATAATGTCCTATCTCTAAAGAAATAGTGCTGAGCAGAGTAGGCCTTCAACAACAGTCAGTGGCAAATGGACTGCTAGAGGGTAGACGAGTGGCCAAGTAGCTGCAGCCAGTTTTTATGGTAAATGCAGACTGAGATCTTCCTTTCATTGTCCCTGGAAGAACACACTAAGTCAGCCAGGAAGTCTGAAAACATTTTCCTTCTACCCAGTAAACTTCCTGAAACTCAAAGGAAGATACCCTTTCCTCTAAAAATGAGAATGACCTACTCAAGGCACTGCCTAGCTCCCTTCTCTTAATCTGTTATAGGGCTGAAATGCTCTGTAAACTTTGGCAAGAGACTGAAGAGAAATTGCAGGTCTGATCCTTCCTTTTTTCTCTGAAAGGACGTAATCTGTGTAGCCACCCATCTTTCTTGTACTCTCCCCAAACCAGACCTTCCCCAGAACTGGTGATGTGTCTCTCAGTGAGGAACAAGCCTTTCTTCCCCCAGAAGCAATAAAGACCTGTCCCTAACCTTGCGATTTCACCAGTGTAAGGACAGCCTCTCAGTGGCAATCCCACAGGTAACTGGTGCTCTGGTCAGGCGCTGGACTGCATGGAAGCAGAATTCGGGTGATAAAGAAGCAAAAAGACAATTCCTCCTCCTCCCTAATCCAAATTTATTCTTCCAAATCCAGAACTAGCTAAGCAAGAAGCACTGCAAAGATGTTCATCATGATGGATCAGTACCGGGTCTAGTTGTACTCGGGCCCTGAAAAAGAGTTTCAACCAATAGCTACTAATTTTCAAAAGAACATAGTCAGAAATATGGCTGTATTTCACTCTCATATGGAATTTAAGAAACACAAGAAAAAAACGATTAAAGGAAAAAAGAGAGACAAACCAAAAAACAGACTCCTCACTAGAGAGAACAAACTGGTGGTTGCTGGAGCACAGGTGGGTCGGGGATGGGTGAGATATAAGGGGATTAAGAGGACAATTATCTTTTTTTTTTTAAGATTTTATTCATTTATTTGAGAGACGAGAGTGTGAGAGAGAGAAAGCAGGAGAGGGGGGAGGGTCAAAGGGAGAAGTAGACTCCCCACTGAGTGGGGAGCCCACTGCGAGGCTCGATCCTAGGACTCCAGGATCGTGACCTGAGCTGAAGACAGATGCACAACCGACTGAGCCACCCAGGCGCCCTAGAGGACATTTATCTTGATGATGAGCACTGAGTAATGCATGGAATTGCTGAGTCACTATAGTGTACAATTGAAACTAAATAACACTGTATGTTAATTATGCTGGAATTAAAAAAAAAAAGAGTACGGCTCTAGAGTCAGCCTGCCTGAACTCATCCTAGCTCCACCACTTACTAGCAAGTTAGCCTGGGGGAGCCTCAGTTTCCTCATCTGTAAAATGAGGAGTATAATAATGTTCTTCATAGAGAAGTGGTTGTGAGGATTAGATAAGGCAACAGATATAAAGTGCCAATCATACTACTTGACAACACAGAGTGCTTTACATTATTAGGATTCTCTTTCATTTTAATATAACTCCATGAATAACTGCTTTTGTTTTCTTTAATTTAAATTCAATTAATTAACATATAGTGTATTTTTTTCTAACAATCTTTCACTTTTTTTTTTTTTAAGATTTTATTTTATTTAAGAGAGCACAGCAGAGGGAAAAGCAGGCTCGAGCCTGATATGGGGCTCAATCCCAGGACGCTGGGATTATGGCCCAAGCCGAAGGCAGATGTTCAACTGACTGAGCCACCCAGGCGCCCCATAACATATACTATAATATTATTAGAAATAACTGCTTTTTGGAACCTGAAATTCCAAGTCTTGCCATAAATTAGCAAACTCTCCCCTCCCCCACTTTCTGGAACAGATGTGTCTTCCATAGCCTTCCCAAAGAGGGATTTCCTGTGGAGGAAAGAATGTGTGTAGACAGGCAGAGCGGCAGGTCCTCTCCTGGAGAAACAAACGCGCTACTACCACTGATTTCCTTACTGAAACTGTGTCACAGCTAGATTCTCAGCACCCTGAAGGAAGAGGCCCAGTGTTACATTATAGATTTTCCACAATGCCTAACAGAGTCCTAAGAAACAGTAAACATTCAACATGCTTGTGGACTAATTTAGTAACACTCAGGCCCAACCAAAAAGGAAAGGAATTTCTCATCAAGGTCACACAATAAGATTAGAGTTAGGCCATTACAGTACACCCAGCATTCTTCCCAGCATTCTGATAGGCTTCTAAAGCCCTCAGAGCCAAGTCCTGCCTTTAAGGAGTTAACAAGCAAAATGGGGACTCAAGATAAACCACCTTGGAAGGATATACCCACAGATAGAAGCACACACAGGGTGGAGCCAGCAGTGCTTAGTGTGGTTTGGAATCAGCTCAAAACCGACCAGTGAATGAGTGGCCCCGCTGAAAGAGTGTCACACTTTTTAAAACAGGGAAAATTAACGAATCCAAGATCTCTTTTATTTTGTCCACCATCTCCTCCACTTTACATTACTGTGTCAGTTACTTCTGAGTGCAAAATTTTCCACCAGTGTAGTAGGGCCCCTGAGATGGCAGCCACCAGGAGGGCCATTAGCTCTGACAGGTCTGGGACTCTGGCACTGACAGCTTAGGCTCTGTCAGGTCCTATCACCTGAGGGGCAGACTGCTTAGACTCAGCCCTGAAACTGAAAAAAATAAGCCCTGCACAAAAGATGAGCAAAAGGTTAAAAAGGTGGGAAAGAATATTACTTTACTTCCCAAACACAAAATCTGTAGCTTCAATTTCTCAAATCAGGTTTGACCCATTCTAAAACGTCCTTTTGAGGTGTGTTCAATTTAGCAATGAATTTCAACTGCACAAATTCAGCTCAACTGTGCAGGATACTCATTAGATAACTGTCCAAAACAATCTAAGCAGATACACCCGGTGTTCTTTGAATAGCCAGGTTCAAAGTCTTGCTGAGCTATTTTTAGCACTTTGCATACTCTACCTAACAGATTTGCATATCAGAAGATGAGGAGAAGAAACAATTAGGTTCAGGAGCTCCAAGACTAACTAGTACCCAGAGAAGACTGTTTACTTCCTTCAGATACCATCTGCTTAACCTTCTTTTATAGAGGGCAAAGCCTTTCCATTTAGACATGGCCTAAAAGGGACATAGTGATCAAGTACACAGTTAAAAGGACAAAACGTCAGCTAGGCAGGAGCTTCACGTTTCAGTTCTCCTTGTTGTTTTGAGATTTGAGGGTAAGCCTGTGTAAATGGGCTTAAAAGCAAGTCCTTCTGGGACCTGGGCCCAAGAACAGAAGGGGAAAATGGGGAAAGGGAAGTGACATCTTTTAGTGGATTATCTTAAAAAAGAATATTAAAATGCTCACTATATATATAGCTTCCATTATCTATTCAAGACTCTCCCTTCTACTGAATGAAAGAGGAAGAAAGAGAATGAAGTAAAATGGGACAATATATGTGAATAGTTAATACAAGGGAAGCTTCTCTGAAAAGTGAGTGAAATTTAAAAAATTCAGCTGAGTAACTCCAGGTATGTTGTAATATTTTAAAGTAGTTCACGACTTCCACTTTCAGTCATGATGGAGTAACTGAGAACTGTGAAAGACGTAACCCTCTTCAGACACTGGATAATAGGGAGTGCAGGACAGTATCCCGAGAGAAAGAAAACATAAGATGAGCATGAAGGTCTTGCAGGGCTAAGGACACCCTGGAATTTGGGGAGACAGAGGTGGCTAGAACTTGTGAGGCAGATTACCAGAGGAGGTGGTGAGGCAAAGAAAAGAGTTTCAGAAATTTGCATAGTGTTCCCACTGAATCTGTCACTGATAATAAGGATTGCAAGTATAGGGTAAAACTCAACCAGATCAGACCAAAAAAGAGAATCCGTAAGCTCACACGGGACTGAGAAGTATTTGAATTTTGACCAACCAGAATGAAAAGTACCTGTGGTATACCTACGGCATTCCTAAAAGACCCCAGAATGGTCCCACCTTAGAAGTGGAACTAAACTAGCCCTAGAGTAAAGGCTACTCTAAACCTATCCAAAGAAAGATTAAAAAGAAGTTTCATGGGTGAATTTGGTCAAAAGGAACAAACTTCCAGTTATAAAATAAGTACTGATCATATAACGTACGATATGTTGACTATAGTTGACACTGCTCTATCGCATGTTTGAAAGTTGTTAAGAATGAATCCTAAGAGTTCTCATCACAAGGAAAAAAACATTTTGCCCTTTCTTTGGTATCTATATGAGCTGGATGTTCATTAAACTTACTGTGGTAAACATTTCATAATATACGTAAGTCATGTCATTGTGCTGTACACCTTAAACTTTTAAGTGGTGTATGTCAATCATATCTCTATAAAAATGAAAAAAAAAGATCACAACAACAACAAAAAAGGAAGTTTCAAACGGACCACGCTATTCCAGAAAGAATTTACCTGCCTTCCTGAACAAAGTCCAACACTATTTAATAAAGACAACAAAATCTAGCACTCAACTACATAACATTCACAATGCCTAGGATCCAATAAAAAATTACCAGACATGTAAAAAACAGGAAAATGTGACTCATAACCAAAAGAAGCATTAGTCAAAAGAAACAGACCCAGAAATGAGATACTGGAATTAAAAGCAAGGACATTTAAAGAGCTTTTATAGGGGAGCCTGGGTGGCTCCGTGGGTTAAGAGTCCGACTTGATTTTGGCTCAGGTCATGATCTCACAGTCGTGAGACTGAGCCCCGTGTTGGGCTATGTGCTGAGCGTGGAGCCTACTAAGATTCTCTTTCTCTGGGGTGACTGGATGGCTCAGTGGGTGGGTCATCTGATTCTTGATTTCAGCTCAGGTCATGATCGGGTCCTGAGATTAAGTCCCAGGTCAGGCTCAGTGCTTAGCACAGAGTCTGCTTATTCCTTTCCTTCCCCTCTACCCCCTCCCCCTGCTCCCTTGTGCACTTGTGCACACACTCTCTTTCTCTAAAATAAATAAAATCTTAAAAAAAAGAAATTCTCTTCCTCTCCCTCTGCCCCTTCCCTAAAATAAAAAGAGCTATTATAAATTTGTTCAAGTATTTAAAAACATCCATGAATGTAATAAGGAACAAAATGGAAGATATAAAGCACAACATAATAAAACTGCTGAGAATTAGTGTTAGAGAGTATCAAAAGCAGCCAGAGGGGAAAGAATATATTATATAGAGAGGAAAAAAAGAGAAGAATTCACATTTGTTGTCATAAACTATATAAACAGAAAACAACAAAATACTATCTGTGCCCCCCAAAATTTACTGTTAAGCTAGAACTCTATATCCAGCAAACACATCTTTCAGAAATGAGGGTGAAATACAGATTTTTTCAAACAATCTAAGAGAATATGTTGCCAAAGTGCTGCACTACAAGAGATGTTAAAAGAAGTCCTTTTGGCAGAAGGAAAATTACATTATCTGGATCTATAAATAGGAATGGACACTGGAATGGCAAATACATGGATAAATATAAAGTACTTTTACATAAATTTTAAAATGAGGAAAAAGATAATTGACTCTTTAAAGCAAAAAATAATAGCAATGTGGGAATTCCCATGTCTGTGTGCATTCCCTCATGTACCTATGTACACTATTAAATTTGGTTTTCTCCTGTTTAAGAAATAATAGTAATAATAGCAATGTATTTATAAAAACTGGAAGAAAATTTATAAAACCTAGAAGAAAAATGTATGACAACACTAGTACAAAGGACAGGATGGAGCAAATAGCAATAAATGATTGCAAGGTTATTACATGTTACATGAAGTCATATAACATTATTTTGAAGGTACGCTGTGATAAGTTAAAGAGCAACAACGAAAAATAAATGAAGAGGTACAGCTAAAAAGTCAGTAGTGGACATAAAATATACTAAAAGACACCCAGTTAATCCAAAAGAAGGCAGAAAAGAAAAAAAATGAATAAAGAACAGGTGGGAGAAAAAGCAAAAAAAAAGGCAAGATGGCAGATTTTAACTCAGTCATACTGATAAATTAAATGTAACACTTCAATCAAAAGACAGAGACTGTCAGATTGGACATAAAATTAAGATCCAAAGAACCTTCTAAAGGAAATTCACCTAAAATATAAAGATACAGGTTGAAAGTGAAAAGATGGAGAAAGATATCCTTCTGAAGACACTAATTAAAGAAAACAGAATTGCTATAGTAATATCTGACAAAGGAGACTTCAAAACATGGAGTACGGTGTGCCTGGGGGGCTCAGTCGTTAAGCGTCTGCCTTTGGCTCAGGTCATGGTCCCAGGGTCCTGGGATAGAGCCCCGCATCGGGCTCCCTGCTCTGCGGGAAGCCTGCTTCTCCCTCTCCCACTCCCTCTGCTTGTGTTCCCTCTCTTGCTGTGTCTCTGTCAAATAAATAAATAAAATCTTTAAAAAAAAAACAAGGAATACTATCAGGAGTAAAGAGTGAAATTTCCACAATGACAAAAGGGTCCATTCATTACAAAGATGATTATATATATGTATATATATGTATATATACACACACACACCTAATAAGAGAGCTTCAAAATTCTGAATGAAGCAAAACTGACAGAACTGAAGGAAGAAATAAAAAAGTCTACTATTACAGTTATAAGTTTTGATACTCATAACTGATAAAACAATTAAGACAGAAAATCAGTGAAGAGAGAAATTTAAACAACATTACTAACCAGACTGACCTAAAGGCATTTATAGAAAACTATTCAACAGGAGAGTACATATTCTTTTTTAAGGTGAGAACATATTCTTTTAAAATGCACACAGAACATTCACCAAGATAGATCATATACTAGATCATAAAACAAATCTCAGTAAATTTAAAAGGAATGAAATCAATCAATCATATTTTCTATCTACCAGGGAAAAATAAGAAATTAATAACAGAAACTTATCTGAAAAAATCCCCCAAAATGGAAATGAAACAACACAGTTCTAAATATCACTAAAGAAATGAGAAAATACTGTGAAATGAATGAAAATGAAAACACAGCATACCAAATCTATGCAGTGTTGCTAACACAGGGGAAATTTATAGCATTAAATTTTTATATTAGAAAATAAAATCAGGGGTGCCTGGGTGGCTCAGTCGTTAAGCGTCTGCCTTCGGCTCAGGTCATGATCCCAGGGTCCTGGGATTGAGCCCCACGTTGGGCTCCCTGCTCTGCGGGAAGCCTGCTTCTCCCTCTCCCACTCCCCCTACTGTGTTCCCTCTCTTGCTGTGTCTCTCTCTGTCAAATAAATAAAATCTTTTATAAAAAGAAAATAAGAAAATCAATGATCTAAGTTTCTTTTTTTTTAAGATTTATTTATTTATTTTTAAGGATTTTATTTATTTATTTGTCACAGAGAGAAAGCACAAGCAGAGGGAGCTGCAGAGGGAGAGGGAGAAGCAGGCTCCCCACTGAGCCCGACGCAGGGCTCGATCCCAGGACCCTGGGATCATGACCCAGGCCAAAGGCAGGCGCTTAACCAACTGAGCCACCCAGGCGCCCCAGGAAGGTTTTATCTTAGGTTTCTAAAGGGTCAGGTCAGGCTGCTGCAAGCATGTCACATACATCAGCTGAGGTCTACAGGAGAACACATAAGCAAAGGTCTAAGCAAGAAAGCAGTGATGCTGATGCTTATACTGTGAAGTCTTCATGGGCATGCATGAATTTTACATTTTTATAGCCCCTGGCTTGGCACACAGCAGATACTTCTGTACTTTTGCACTGAAAAAAATGAATCTGGGGAACTTGAGGCGAGGGCATATATTCCCTGTCTTACTGCACTAACCAAAGACACTCAGAAGTAGAGAATTCTAAGACCAAGGAGGTTCTGAGAGCTTCCTTAAGAGGTAAGAATTGGTTCTTTTTCAAAACACTTTAGCCCAAACTGGCTGAAACAATGAAAACAAGCCAACAGCCCAGGAACTAGAACAAATAACAACCTGGTAACAAAATCAGACCGTATTGAGTGAGCAACCCTCCCTCGCACTGGTGTGCTTACAGTGACTTTCTTTCTTTTTTAAAGATTTTATTTATTTGACACAGAGAGAGAGAGAAAGCGAGCACAAGCAGGGGGAGAGGCAGAGGGAGAAGCAGGCTTCCTGCTGAGCAGAGAGCCTGACGTGGGGCTCTCTCGATCCCAGGACCCTGGGATCATGACCTGAGCCAAAGGCAGACGCTTAACCGACTGAGCCACCCAGGTGCCCCTTACAGCGACTTTCTATCCAAGATAACCTGAATCTCTCTCCAGGGCACAGTCATCCAATATAATTGTTTGGAATCTAGGATCCAAAAGGTGGTCACAAATCTCTAAGGATTAAAAAAAAAAAAAAGATGCCTTTTAAAAGGTAACTGTTTCCTCTATACAGCCATCCTGCATATGATACATAGACATTCCCCCCCCCTTTTTTTCTCTTTCTATTTTCATCTTGTATACTTCAGGACTAAACTCAATTTCAGAACCAATGTAAGCTGGCCAATTCTCCCAGTCCATTCATGTCTTTCAAGCCTGCTACTAAAGGGCTTTCCACTACCCTGAGATTTATTGATCTGACAGACTGGCTCTGCCCTTCAGCAAGGTGGATCAGATAATGAACCTCACAGTGGGTGATTAGTGAGAGGCCATCAGCTGGTTAAAGGAGTGGTGACAGTGACTTTCTTTAATTTCCCTGGGCAGTTGCCCCACCTCTCTGACTTTATTTGGCTGAAGCCCTAGGTAGCCCTTGTGAAGCTTTTCTTTGCACTAATTACAGATCCAACGTGTCCAGGCCCTTACCCTCCACAAGCAAGGCATGCAATCACACTAAGAGGCAGCCAAGATAATGGGGGTGGGGGAATCATGACACAAATATCGCATCAGGCCTTCTCCTTCTCTGTGGCTTATTGTAGGGAGGACAATTCTCCCAGCTCAAACCAAGAGGAGGGTGTCTCTGTCTTCCCCACATGAGGTTTCTTCGTTTGGAAACATCACATCTCAGGGAGGGAGAGAGAAAACACTGTCTCTAATCCTAGCTCACCAGCAATGTGACATGGGTCTCTGCCTCCCTGCCAGGCCTCACTTATCTATCACTCCCTAAAAGACAGAAATTTTTAACAGAAATCCCAGTTGGGGGCTACCCACAGTTTCCCTCTAGCTGAGTGGGTCATTTTTAAGATTGCAACTTCCTTTGCACAGTATCACCGTAAAAGGTCAAAGTGCTGTTACGGTATTTAGCAAAAAACATTTCCAATTAGCACAGCCTATAACAGATAAAAGTTTGCATGGCAACATTTTTGGCCTCTGATGTTAGCAGAGTGGCAAACCATGCTCTTTCTAGCACACCTGATAGAGTTTTGAACTACCTCCCGAGGAAGCGGCTGCAGTGGAAATAAAACAAAAGTTCCCAAAGATCTATTTGGAAGGAAGGAGGTGGCTAAAAAACAAACCTAGGAGGGAAGTCCTACTTATACACTCTCATCTAATAATTGGAACAAAGGATCCTTCTTAGATTAAACCATGAAAGCAAGGGCTGCTGTTTCCTGTAACCTCTGGAAAAGCTGACAACTACTGGAATTCGTATAAGCTGCAACACTATTCCTCTGTGCACTGCCAATGAAGCTTCACTGGCAATGAAGCCTGCCTGAGGAAGACCAGAAGTTCATGTGATGCACATTTCAAAATTCATATTTAATTAGAGAAAATGCTGTCAGTGGCAGAGATGAATATTAAGCTGAGCTCTTCACCAGTGACCTCTGCATTCATCTAGCTTGGCTGTGGGACATTGATTTTGAGAGTCTTTGTTTTGTTGCTGTTGTTTTAGCAAAATGGAACTACTACTTTAAAAACAATTAAAATTCAGTGTGCCACCTTTTAGAGTTTGACCCACATAAATATATTATCCATTAAAGTAAAATCTCTCTCTTTTTTTTTAACTCACCATGTTCCTTTGGTGTGTGGAAAAACTATTTCTCATGGTAACTTTGCAGACATGCGTGATGGGATAGAGAGACTCTTTCCTCATTTATGAAGTTATCATAATGTGCCAGGAGCCTCTACTTAGACATTTCCGCCTAACTGGCAGGCAAATTCCCCAAGGCCCCGTTCAGTACTTAACTTCCTCAACTGAATGGTCTCTTCCCAAACCAGGACCTTTTTCCCATCCCCCAGGAATAAGCCCTGTTATCTGCACCATCCCTGCTTCTTCCACCTTCCTATCCCTGGCCTCCCTCTTCCTTTAGAATACCTGGCAAGCTCAAGTTGTCACACATGCCTCAGCCTGATGAAGTGGAAGAAGCTCAGACTTCAGTGTCAGACAGACCTACGATCATGTTATGGCTTTGCACTAGCAGCTGTGGGACCATGGGCAAATTACTTAGCCTCTTTAGCATCCTCATCTGTAAAATGATAACTGCACCAACCCCAAATAGTTGATATAACGTTTAAGTAAATAACCTATGTCAAAGTGCCTAGATGAGTAACTATTAGTTGTTCCTTTCCTTTTATCTATTAATGTCCTCTTAAAATCTAAGATATCATCTCTCCTTTCTCAGGCAGTGCAGCCCACCTCCTGGTCCCTCCTAGCAGCACATCATCAGCTCACGCTCTTATGTGGACCTTCTCATGATGCCCTATATAACATTAAGTTAATTTCCGAGGTTAAACAGCTTGTAAGAAAATCCCTCTGCCTCTGACTCTGTCTTTCCTGCTTTAATGAACCCACTTAATGAACAACTCATACCAAACTTTTTTCTGCCAAACAGGTCAATGAAAGCTGGAGTCTAAACGAAGGCAACAAAGAAGGTAGGGTCACACAGCCAATGCTGTGTCCCATGCTTGCACTCAGTAGGAGTTCGCACAGCAACCATCACTCAGGGTTATAGAGAGGCAGTGCAAAACTACAGGCTGTTGTAGAAAAACACAATGCCAAGGACAAGAAACTGAGTCATGGCTATCACAGGAATCCTAAATCTCAGACCTCCAGCATGTGTCTCTGTCAAGGCTGCTTTGCATGGTGGTTAAGGCCCTGCTCTAAGACAAAAAAACATCACAGGGGCTCTCAGAGTGGGCTACTCAGAGGTCTCAATTGCCCTGGGGAGAACGTTCTATCAGTGGCTCCCAGGGGGAAGTAAGGTACACTCACCTGTGCTCAGCCCTGCCTCATAGCTTTATAGCCCCCTTCTCCCAGTCAACCTCAACAACCAGTGATGTGCTGGAGCTGGCTCAAACACGCTTGGCCTGTGAGAGCTGACAGTTAAATTTTCAAGCATTGTGAGAGCCACTTGGCTTCACATTGGTAGCCATAGTGGGAGCATTCACACCCAACACTACAAATCAGCCCCCTTCCCAACACTCACCTCTGTCAGCAGTTGTTAAACATATACTAGGACACCAAGGGCCACCAACTCTAAAGCTGAAATATCAAGCTCCATTGCCTCATAAGCCCTGAAGCTCTTAGGATTATCTCCCCCGAGATCTTTCTGTGCTTCCTCCTAGATGTTCTCAAGTAATGGGTGCTACCCAGAGCCCCTAACAATGTTTGCCCCACAGACTAGGGCTTTCCTCTTATTACTATCTCACTCCTCTGTGGGAAAATAAAGCTAGATTTCATTAGGATTTCTAAATGCCTAGCATTTATTTGTAGTGGCTTTTATCTTAGGATCAGGAGAAAATCAAAAGGTTTAGAAAGATTTTAACAGACTGATGTAGTAGCTTCCAATGTAACCTTCACTCATTCAGATATGAAGCATTTTTTGTTTCCCTAATTTACTTTAATCTACTCCTACAAATAACTTAGATTCTTTGCTTTGTCATTATACTTTTGAAGGTACCTCTTGTAATATACAACATTATACATGCCTCCTCTGAATCCAAAATCCAAAGCCCTACTGAGAGTTGAGATTTAAAGAGATAATGGGGGGTAAACCTCCATAAAATTCCTAAAGTAGAAAACTTAAGAATCTGGTTACACTGTCCTATGGTCCTGTGATATATGGGGATGCCAGCAGACCACCTTGCTGATCGTCCTGGAAAATTCCCAAGTCTATATGTAGAGAAATTTTTAGTAGGCTCCTGGGCCACTTGGCTGAAAGGTACATCATCTTCAAAAGAGGTTTGCCCACTCCTAGAAAAAGGATGTATAATAGTGGTTGCGGGGGAAAGGTAAGCTGTTCAACGAAAGGGCTTTAGTTTTGCAAGATGAAAAAGTTCTAGAGATCAACCACAACAACATGCACATGTCAACACTACTGTACTGTACACTTAAAAATGAATGGTTAAGGTGATAAATTTTGCTATGTGTTTTTTTACCAGCATTTTTTTAAAAAAGCTTGGTTGCCCATTAGGTCTCATCACTGCCTAGCACTGTGGCTGGTTCATCCTAGGCCTCTGATGAACACTCATGAATTGATTCAAAGGCAGTACAATTAGAACAGAGATGAGAATCAGTACATTAGGGATTATGGAAGTTGTGATGACAATTTAAATGACTGAATTGTATTTCTTTTTTTTGCCCCAAAGATTTTATTTATTTATTTGACAGAGAGAGACACAGAGAGAGAGTGCACAAGCACAGAAACAGGGGGAGGGGCAGGCAGAGGGAGAGGGAAAAGCAGGCTGCCCGCCGAGCAGGGAGCAGGACCCTGGGATCATGACCTGAGCAAAGGCAGATGCTTAACTGACTGAGCCACCCAGGCGCCCCTGAATTGTATTTCTAAGTCATTCAGCCTCTGGGTACCCTGTGACACAAGGACAAGGTTTATAGAAACTCTGGGACTCTTCTCCCCTCTGTCTTTTTTCAGGTCCTGGCTTTTGAGTACATTTTACAATCTATGCCTCTTCATTTATCCAATCCCTGTCCCTGCTCTTTGAAGGTCCACCCAATTCTTCTCTCTTCCATATGGCCTTTCTTGACCACCACAACCTACAGAGATCTTCCTCTAATAGGAGCTCACAGGTCCTACTGCTAGTAGTGGTCAGCTTTCAATAAGCTGTCTTAAGCCATTTCTTGAATTTATTCCACCTTTTGAGAACAAAAGCCATTTATCATACTTCTGTATTCCTCAAATGCCTACCACAATCTGAAGCAAAGAGCAGACACTAAATGAAAATACTAATAGCTGAATGAAGGCTAAAGAAAGCAAGAGTGGGGGGCACCTCAGTGGCTCAGTCCCTTAAGTGTCTGCCTTCAGCTGAGGTCATGATCTGAGGGTCTGGGGATAGAGCCCCTCCTCAGGCTCCCTGCTCAGCAGGGAGTCTGTTTCTCCCTCTCCCCCTGCTCCTTGTGCACTCTCTCTCTCTCAAATAAATAAAATCTTAAAAAAAAAAAAAAAAAAGCAAGGGTGGACCAATCATTTATTTGTTTTCCAATGGGATATTTCAAAGTCACAAAATTGGTCATGAATGTGACTTAAAGCTTAAGTAATCAGGTGCTCAGAGAAGGTTTTGACTTGAATCCTAAATTGCAACTATGTACTCTAGATATTCAGGGCTCTAGAAAATCTTCTGTAAAGTTCTACCATGAAGCCCTCTCTTACCTATTAGGAAATTAGAACTGAAGTAAGTCAGTATGTCATTTTTTTATTTGAGAGAGAGAATGTGCGGTGCACACACAGGAGGTAGGGAAGGGGAGAGGGACAAGCAGTCTCCCTGCTGAGCACAGGAGCACCGTGCAGGGCTTGATCCCAGGACCGTGAGATCATGACCTGAGCCGAAGTCAGATGCTTCACTGACTGAGCCACCCAAGCTCCCCTTTTAAAAATTTTTTTTTTATTTTGCATAACATCTAAAATCATTTATTTCATTAAATATTTTACTATAGTGAAAATGTATTTTCTTTTCAAGATTTTATTCATTTACTTGTCAGTGTGGGACTCGAACCTACAACCCCAAGATCAAGAGTCACACGCTCCTCCTACTGAACCAGCCAGGTGCCCCAAGATGGACCCTATTTAAGAAAAAAAAAAAGGACATATATAGAGAGACAGGAAGTACAACAGTGATTACCTTCAAGTGTGTGGAGGGGGAGATTGGGCAGTTATTGTTTAATGGGCATAAACTTTCAGTATGGAATAATAAAAAAGTTCTGGAGATGTATAGTAGTGATGGTTACAAAACGATGTGAATATACTTAATGCCACTTAACTTTACATTTGAAAATGGTTAAAATGGTAAATTTTATGTATATTTTACCACACACAAAAAGGAGTAAAAATGAACAAGCTCCACAATCAACCTTGGACAAATGTGACATCTGTGTATAAAATATAAAAATGCATGCAGTTTATTATACTAGATGATGCACAACCATTCAGTCACACTGAGGGTATTGACTGATTAGAAGGCTTTGCCCTCCATGAAGCCAATGAAAGTAACAAAAAATTTTATGTATCTCCTGGAAATCTGAAAAACATTTCCAGTGTGAGAGAATAGACTTCATTTAATAAGTAATAATGAATTTACAAACATCACCTTGAAATGCCTCAGACAGAGGCTGGAATGTATCTGGGTGTTGTCAGAACTCAAAAATTCACAAATCTCTTGCCAGAACAAAATGACTGGCTGGGCAGGCCAACCTAGCAAGAGCCCTCTCTTGTCTGCTATTTTACAAAGTGCTATAAATTCCAGTTAACACCTATCCATGGTCTTTAGGTTTTATTTTAGAAGTACTTTAGAATCCACTTGGGGACTGAGTTCCTGATTTTTTCTTTCTACTTATTTTGCTGCTAACAACTGCAGGGCCCTACTGGATCCCAAAGCTCTTTGGGAAGTTGTGAATACACTTAACATTAAGTGATATTAGCATTGATGTTCATAAGTGAAGGGAGAGAAGTGCTCCAACACATGTTGGAGATTAACAAGGCAGTCAAATACTTCTAATCTGATAGTGCTGAGAATAAAACCAAGTGCACTGTAATGCTGTCATTTAGCGCCCTTCAAAGTCAGTTAGGGAAGAGAAGCAACAACTATTTTGAGGGCAGTTTTGAAAAGGGTCCCAGAATAGTATCACCCTTTCCCCACTTCCTAAGTGAAAAGGATTGCTATGAGAGATACTTAAGTGTACAAAAACCCTGTGAGATCAAGAACTACACTTAAGATTATTCACCACTATCCCCACTACCCAGCATCATACCTTGTAAACAGCAGGCATGTAATTATTCCCTAAGTAAATCTTTGAGAGCTGCTATCCTTTCCCCATTCTTGAATAGGGCTGTATACTTTCCCTCCCCACAGAAATCACCTCATCTCTGGCTTGTGGACTCTTTTTGAGAGGCACTTTCATCACTTCATTTAACTTTGAGAGAAGTTGGAGGAGGGTGAGGACACGTGCTTGCTAATCATCCTTTTCCAGATTGCCTCACACGCCAGAATGGATTTTTATTATTGGCCTGTGGCTGCTACTGCTGTAGAAGGATTTCAGCCTGACCTTCCCAAGCTGCTGGGGGTGAATACTGCACGTGGCTGACAGGGAAAATGTGTCCTTTTTTTTTTTTAAAAGCTTTTAGACTAACCAGAGCTCACTGTGGTAGGAAAGTCACCCTTTCTTTCATCATACAAAACTCAAGATGCTGAATTCTTTTGCATAAAAATGATAGAGTAAACTGATCTGAACTGGTCCAACAGGAAAAAGGTAGCATCCTGAAGCACCTCACAGAAAGCAGTGGCATCAAAACACAGTACTCATGGAAAAAAGAAAATGAAAGCCATTTACAAAAGCAGTTTAAATAAGAGGATGGAAATCTCACAGCTGGCCTCACAAAAGAGAACAAATATGTCAAAGGAACAACTGATAGACTAATAGAGTCCTATCCATCTGGCTGAGGACAGAGCCACTGGTGGGAATACTGAGAAGCCTGTCTGTTAGGGAAAAGGCTGCCTGCTGCCTCACTGAGTGAGCTGAAGAGCTTTTAGAAACACTGGAACACAGGCTCACACCAGAGCTGGCACGCTCTACCAGCAAAAGACTCAGAGAAGGGTTATACTGATAACGCTGGCAAAAAAGGGAGAGCAGAGTATGTTTTTTTGGTTTGGAAGTTATACCTGGACTCTCAACTCATGACTACCCTGGCCCTCCACTTTGGGAGTTGGGTGGGAAAGAAAGGAGATTGTGTGAATAGAATGTCTCATTTTGTGCTTTTTCTTTTTAATTTTATTTATTTATTTATTTGAGAGCGAGAGAGCACAAGTGGGGGGTGGAGCAGCAGAGGAAGAGGGAGAAGCAGACTCCCCACTGAGCAGGGAGCCAGACGTGGGACTCGATCCCAGGACCCTGGGATCATGACCTGAGCCGAAGGCAGACGCTTAACCAACTGAGCCACCCAGGCGCCCTCATTTTGTGCTTTTAAAAACAGGACTCAAGAGTCTCATTCTGAAACATCAAGTTCAATCCCATGCCACTCTAATGCCCCATCTGTACTTTTATATAATGCAGAGCTGAGTGCAGGCACTTTGGGAGAAGGGGAAATCAGGCCAGACTCAAGGAAAACAAACACATAACGCTATCTGCATCTCCAACTCAGTCCATACCATAGAAAAACCTGCTCAGAAATAATTGCTCAAGGCAAACAGAACTCAATTACTGAGGAAAATCTACCCCAATGAGGGCTCATATTTTAATAAGCCAAACAGCATCAAATTGAGCTGAACTCAGAGTTTTTCTAATTGGCAGTTTTATCCATTTCTAAGTTCTCATTTCTTATTTTTAAAAATCAAAATGACTCTCTGCCTAAAATTAAAAAAAGAAATGCCTATCACCCACTCTAAAATAATAATTCACTAAATTTTCACCTACATATCTTCTATATAATTAAACGAACCCCTCATATGGCACAAAAGCAGAAGCCATCACTCTATTTAAAGTACTATCAACAAATCCCTTAGTAATTGCTCTTAGAAGCTTGGTTCCTGCTACCAGCTCAGTCACAGAATACCTCTGCTGTCAAAGAGAGGACAACTGCTTGATCCCAGCCACCAACTATTAGGGGTCACTCTGGGGAGGGCAGTGGCTTACCTGCTCCTCTGACAGTTGGGATATGTGATTCACAGCAGCATAGGATTCAATTTTGGGGTTAAAGTGGTTGATGATGGCTCTGAAAAAAAGAATTAACATTAATATGGCATCAGATGGAAAAGGCAGATAAATGAGTTAAAAACAAGTATCGAGTACCCTCTAGTTTAGAGTATGAGTGCACAGGGGTGATTGTCAGAGGGTAACTATCTTTTTATTGAACATGGGGGTGAACCTGATAACTCTGAAATAAGAAGGGCTTAAAATTTTTTAGATCAAGAGTAGAATCAAATGTCTCTGCTCTGCAAATGAACTAAGGGGAAAAAAATCTCAACCAAACAAAAAACAAAACCAAGCATCCTTAGGCAAGAAACAGGACCCAGGGGGCTGTCCACTAGGGGGCCCTGCTGTTTCAGTCAGAAAGAAAAGTCGTTTGCTCTGCTCTGACTTGGGAGAATAGGGCACTCAGTAAAGCTGGACCAACACATAGGCTAAATACAATCCCTGAAGAAGCTGAGTTTTATCAAAGCCTAGAACCAATCTTCATACTTGTTAGTTAATAATTTCAAACCAAAATTTTATTTCCAGCCATTCAAACCAAAATCTGAGTGTCATTTTCAAACATTCCTCTCTATCAACCTCACATTCAAGGTCACCAAGTCTTATCAAATCTAGTTCTTCAAAAATCTGTGAAATCTGAAATAAAGTTCTCTGAATCCAATGCGTTTGGTGTATATGTAGGTCCTTGTCATTTCTTGTCTAGTGTAGCAGAAAAAGCACAGGTTTCAGATCAGGGTTTATCATAAGTCCATATTAATACAAAATTGATTAAATAAATGGGGAAAAGAGAAAAATCTTTCTAACAGAATAATTCCAAATAATATATGTAGATACTCTCCCCTTTAGGAGGTGGAGTTGGTTCCCATTCCCACTAAGGGTAGGCTAGACTTAGTGACTTATTTCCAAAGAACAGAGTAGTAAAAGGGAAAAACAGTAACTTTACTGTAAAGAATCTTGGCAAATACTACCTTATTAGCCAAATGATTAATGTAAACATTGCCAGTGACTCATGTAGCTGTCCTGTAACCCCTGGTATGATCTTATGAAGAGGAAACTTTACCTGTTATATACTCCCAAACCCACAACCTCAGTCTCATCATGAGAAAAATGACAAAACCAGACTGGGGGCATTCTATAGAATACCTGGCCAGTACTCCTTAAGACTGTCAAGGTCATAAAAAAAAAAAAAAAGACTGTCAAGGTCATGAAAAACTGTACTTGAGAAATTGTCACAGACCAGAGGATATTGGGGAGACATGACAACTAAATGCAATGTGATACCCTGAACTGGACCCTGGAACAGAAAGAAAATTAATAAACTGGTGAAATCCAAATAAAATACGGAGCTTAGTTAATAGTAATATATTATTACCAGTTTCTTAGTGATGAAAAAATGTACCTTGGTAATGTAAGATGGGGGAAACCTGGTTGAGGGGCATACAAGAACTCTGTGTATTATCTTCGCACTTTTTCTGTAATTCTAAAATTATTCCAAAATTAAAAGTTTGTTAAAACGTGTGGGTGTGTACGTGCATACATGTGAATGTGTGGTAGTGCAATAGAAATCAATGTTTTCTTTTAATATAACACTGATAGTATAAAATTCTTGAACCATTTAATATGGGTAATAAAAGTATAAGCCAAACTTCAAAAAAAAATCATGGTTTGACCATTTGTTATTTTGGATTTTTAGGAAACTACATGTCTCAGAGGGAAAAAGTGGGAATAACACCTACCTTAGCACTTAGTACAGTACCCAGGAATAGTACATTGTAGGCATAAAATAAGTGTTTGTCGAAAGAGTGACTAAATCTTAAGAGGATTCTTGCAACATTTATATAATAAAGCAATGTCAAACATCTAGCACAGTGCCTGGCACACAGCTGGTACACAATAAATATTCAATGAATGAATACATCAAACGGGATAGTAATGGTCAGGAATAGAGGAAAATTCTGGTAACTTATTTTTTCAGAGACTACGAAGAAGGGCTGAGATGTTATCTGCAAGTTAAGGTTGTAATTTGGTCTAAATCCAAAGTGGGAAAGAATTTGGACCAAGTAGGGGTGAAATATTTTTCTCATTCAGAAAGTAAAGTTTGAAGATATTGGCAGGGATGACAACAGGAGCAGAAAGGGAAAACCAGGAGCCTAAACCCAGTAAGAAGACAGGGGAGGAAGTTTAGAGAGGAACTGAGAATCCCCCCAAACCTAGCCAGCAGTACCAAGTTAAAGTTAACTAAGTGGAGAGTAGGAGTCATAGGGTTTAGCATCTAAGAGCTACAGGATCAAGAAAAAGAAATACAGTAACCAAATCTATCTACAACTGGACCTCAGTTATTTTAGGAAAAAGAATCTGAACTCTGTAAATACATTCATTTTGCGGCTTTATAATGGTTTTTTCTTTTGGATTTTCCTTAAATTTCTTAGTAAAATTTTTTTTAAATGTTTTATTTATTTATTCATGAAAGTCAGAGAGAGAGAGAGAGAGAGGCAGAGGCAGAGGGAGAAGCAGGCTCCCTGCCTAGCAGGGAGCCTGATGCGGGACTCGATCCCAGGACCCTGGGATCATGACCTGAGCCAAAGGCAGACGCTTAACCATCTGAGCCACCCAGGCGCCCTTAGTAAAATTTTTTTGAAAAAATGTTTTTAAAAAATCCTGACTCAACTGAACTAGGGTTGTTTGTTTTCGTTTGCCTAGGTTTGGAAAACAGAGGGGACTCCAAAGTATTTTCGTGTCTGTCTGGGTGGGCGAGTAGCAGCCATGGGGGCCCAGGTGGCAATCCAGTGAAGCTGGTGAGGTCTGGACAATGAAATAATCCCTGGGAATGAAACTGATGGGGATGCTGTAATTCTGTCCCCTTTCTACCCGAGGAATTCTTGCACTAGCAAAGAAAGCAAGGAAGCAAGAAAAGGAAAAGAGAAAGGAGAAACAGAAAGAAGACAGGAGAGGGAAGGGGAAGAGGAAGGAAGGGAAGAGATAGGGAATGAGGGAGAGAACGGAAAAGCCTGGAAAGTATTCTCCTCAAAAAGTATACTTATTTCCTTCCCTTCTCAAAGTTGTACCTGTCAAGTGTCAGCTGGATCTATAGATGATCTATGTTAGCAGGGCATATATGCTGATATTGTTTGAGCATATTCATCTTGAGAGTACGAAAGATATGCCAATCTGGGAATTTGGAATAAGGATAAAATCATCCTCCAACCTCCCCTGTGACACTCCCCCAGAGCCTCGGTTCTCAGCAGGCGATTAAAAAGCCAGATGGAACAGTCCAAATCCAGTTAGCAGTCTCTAACCCAGTACATACAAAGGGCATAGAGTATATGCCTCTGCTTTATTTTTCTTGCTGTTTCTTTGGGACAGTTAAAAATCTGAGTACTAATCTGATCTATTGGAGATGCTAGATGTAGGGCTCTAAGCCTAAGAGGTAAGAAAAATTGTCTTGACATTGGCTGTTCTCCTTCCAGGCCTTTTAGCAAGGAATTTCAGAGAGGGCTTGGAAGCTTCCTATTAAAGTTCTCAGGACTTCATACCGTTGAAATGGAAATTTGTTCTGAGATAGCAAAGAGATGACAAAACACTGAAACCAGGCTAAGTCCGCCCACACTGAGTGACACATGCCTTTGCAGCGACTGGAATACTTAGCTGCTCCTTCCCCAGGAACTTTGCAGCCTACTAGGGCTCACCTGGGTTATGATTCCACACTGCCCCACCTGGCCAGGTCCTAGAATAGGATTTATGCCTGACTAGTATTCAGTGGGAAAAAGATGACGTACTAGATTTATAGATGATGAGCCTCTCTCTTTTCTTTAGGCTTCCCTTCCAACTGATACCATCTCTAAAGGGATTTACTACCATCTCTTCTGAATACTTTTTTGGGGAGGGTCTCCTCATAGATTCTAACAGTAGCTCTCTCCTCTTACTGATCAAAACCTAACAGGTAGCAATTGTCTAATGCTTAAGTCTAAAATTTGAGTGTTCCAGCAAGGAAGAAATGGCAATTTCTCTCTCTCTCGCCTTCTCTCCCTCTCTTTCCTCCCTCCACCATGTGAGGACACAAGGCAGAAGGCAGCTGTCAACAAGCCAGGAAGGAAGTCCTCACCAGAAACTGACCCTGCTGAACCTTGATCTGGGACTTTTGGCCTCCAGAACTGTGAGAAAACAAACATCTGTTTTTTAAGCCACCTAGTCTATGATATTTTGTTATGGCAATTGAGAAGACTAACACATAGATATTCTACAGGACCCTGGCCATTTGGGCAAAGCAGACTCCAAACCAGAGTCCATCTTTAGCAAAGTAGTAGAGTGGATAAAGCCTGCTTGTCATTCTGTAGGTGACTTCCTCTCTTTAAACCCTTTATATTGTGGGTTATTATTTTCTTCCCTTCTAGAAGAGGATCCTGAGGTTCCTATGCCTCAAAGTTCCAGTCACAAATGCCACAAATGTAGCTACATGGCTTACCAGTTTCCCAGGCAGAGTGAGCTGGGCCCTTTAGCCTTTACTAAGTGAGAAACAGAGACTTTAATAGATAAAGATCTTGCAGGGGTTTCTGAGTGGCCTGTGCCATAGAGAAGACACACATACACTGAAAAGAGACAATGTCTGAAAAAATAGGATGAGCAGCAACATACTGGCTAAGAAAGAGATGTTTGTTTTTCCTTTCATTTGCATCTTGAGGTTGATTTTCATCTAATCACAGCCTTTCAGGTATTTAAACAAAACCTAGTTTATGCCAGCCAAAGGCTTTTATGCTGAAAAGTATTTTAGAAAAGGGGACTTAAAAGGAAGAAGAGGAGGAAGAAGAGGAAGGTTTGAGTGGGCAAAGAATTTTTCGAGAAAACAGCCATTATGAAAAAATTAAGATATGACAAAGATGACCAAAAAAGATGTCCGTTTGACACAAGTGGTAAGATAAATGGGAAAAGAATAGTCTATTCAAGAAATAGTGCTGGGAAAACTGGATATCTACATGCAAAAGATTGAAGTTGATCCCCTACCCCATACCATACACAAAAATTAACAGAATGGATCACAGATTTAAATGTACAATCTAAAAACTGTACAAATCTTAGAAGAACACATAAATCTTTGTGACCTTGGCTTACGCGATGATTTCTTCAGATCCCAAAAGTGGAAGTGACAAAAGAAAAAGTAGGAAGAAGATTTAAGGAAATAAGGCCCAAGGAAAGGGAAAGGAATCTGAAAGTAGAACTTTGTGGTGAAAGGGAATATAATTTCTAATCAAACCTCCAGCTTTTTTTTTTCCCTCCAGCTTTATTCAAATGAACTAAATACTCTATGAGAGCAGGGACCAAATTTATTTTGCTCACCAATATATTCCCAAGACTTTAGCAAAACACCTGGCAAACTCAGATTTCAATTTTTCAAACTGAATGAATAAATCAAAGTCTAAGAAGGTTTTTGTTCAGTCTCACCACAAGGAGGTCCGTGATCACCAGCTAATTCTCCAAAAGTATGAGAATAACAATAAACATGTTTTATCCCCATCCCAAGAGAAAGGGTAGCTCAGACATGAACAGTCTGTTCATGTTCCTTCAAAGAGGGAACTAAAGTTGTCACTGAAGACAGTAAAGCTTTCTCTTCCTCTTAAGTCTTACCAGGAGACAAGAGGAAAGCTTTCTGGCATTTCTTATTAATCTAATACTTCCTGAAAGTAAGCCTAAGTTTTTGTTTGTTTGGGATGGAGGGGGACACGGAAGGAATGGGGGAGTGTGTTATACTCTGTTACTGGGTCTCCTAATGCCACTGAATGAGGAAGTCCCAAAAGGAAAAGGCAAAAGAAACAGACAATGTCATAGTAAAGGGAAACTACTAAAGCCAGCCACGGAGAGATAGCTCTGTACCCAAAGCACCTTTAAGGGCAAGAATCTGGGCCACTCTCTAATGCAACTGCCAACTTCTGATTGCCAAAGACAGGGGTCACTTATACAAACTGAAGCAAAATGAAGTGGACAGATGGAACAGCAAAGCTGAGCCACAAACTAGCTAGGGATTTCTTGGTCCATTTTTAACTTATTCTCTCTGACTCATGACTCTGCAAAGCAGCTTTCTTTTCCCTAGTGCTGGGTGGATGATGGCTGAGAAACATAGTTAATGCCCAACTCACCCAAGAAATACAGGAGAATGTTTCCTTAACAATGTAGACAATGTAGATTAATAGAAAATGTAGATTCTTCCTCATATCCAGAGGAAATCTAAAGCAAATCCTCCAAAGATGCAAATTCTCACAGCTCCAGCTATCTCCCACAGACAAAAGCATCTAAGAGTCTTTTATGAAACAATAAATAAATAACAGTTTCACCCAGAAGCCCAGAACATGGTGATTGTTTCCTTACTGAGCTATTTGAAGGAAGCAGCCTATCTCTAAAAGCTGTTATGTAAATCCTTCAGGCAGAAAGGAGAAAAACAGGCAAAGGCTGTTTATAGGAGAAGTTTCTGTAGCTCTTACTCCAAGGAAGTAAGAAACATGACTGGTATACTCAAGATGGTACACACTGGGAATATTCTTAAAAGTTTCACTCTAAAATTATTCCTATAAGGCTACCAGATTTACATTAAAGAGTCTGATTAGGGGTACATATCTGAAGCCTGATAAAAATAAATTTGGATCTCAAGCCCCAACCTCATAAGCACTATAGTCCTGTATTTTCAAATACTTGCTAAACACATACACCTGGACATCATGCTTTTATTTATATGGTTTTCTTCACATGGAATGCTATTTTCTTTACTCCTATAAAACATAAGTCTTACTTTTCCCTTAAAGGCCCAGTTAAAATACTCGGCTTCCCTGAACAACGTGGTATACATAATATAAGAAGCAAGGCTTTAGGGGCAGTAGATCCAAGTTAAAATCCTGGTTCTTCCACTTCTAGATTGTATGACCTTGCGCAAGAGACCATGCTCTCTGGTGTCAGTTTCTTCATCTTATTGGATTTCCTTTGCAAAGCTTTCCTCCGTGTTTTCCTATATATACCATCTAACTTTACCGAAAGGGAACTTTTTTTTTAATACAAGCAGCTTCCCCTTTCCTAGACCTAAAAAAGCAGTCCAGATATAATATACTACAGAGTTTATTCTCAGATGTCTGGGATTAAAGACAAGAAAATCATATTTATAATTGCTTCTACCTGGGAAATCTTCAAATATACAGGTAAAAGACTGGCTTCTGAGAAGAGGTAAAGGTATGACTGAGTGGTATGTGGCAGCAGATAAAATGGTTCATCTGAGGTTGAGTTATTTAAAAGTTTATTTATTTTTAATTTTTAAAAAAGATTTTATTTATTTATTTGACAGGAGAGAGAGACACAGCGAGAGAGAGAACACAATCAGGGAGAGAGGGAACACAATCAGGGGGAGCGGGAGAGGGAGGAGCAGGCTTCCCGCTGAGCAGGGAGCCCCGATGCGGGGCTCTATCCCAGGACCCTGGGATCATGACCTGAGCCGAAGGCAGACGCTTAACGACTGAGCCACCCAGGTGCCCCTAAAAGTTTATTTATTTTAAAGTAACTTCTACACCCAAGGTGGGGCTCGAACTCACAATCCCAAGATCAAGCGTTGTACACTCTTCCAACTGAGCCAGCCAGGCACCCCAAGTTATTTAAACTATCCTTTCTTTTCACCTTCAGAATTGCCTCACATACTCCCATTTCATGCAGTAATAAGCTTCCTTCCTCGAGGAGTCAATGAATCTTTAGCCCATCCAATTCAACAACAACAAAAAACAATTTCCCTTGATGCCTGTTAATGGCAGTGCATTACAAGCCTCAGAGACTCTGCTGATTAACATTAAGCAAAATAAAACCTCAAATAAGAATACATTCTAACCTTTTCCCTTTTGAAACTATCTAGTCAAAACTTCAGCAACTGACCTGTTAGGGTTGTTCCTCTAACTCAACCCCTACATGCTAGGCTTTAACCCTTTCGTGCCAATTATCCCCTTTCTTATACTGCTGTTCCTGTGACCACTCTTTTCAGGACCAGAGACACAAACGTGTCATTTCAACCTTAGTAGAGAAGGCATTCTGGCAACCATAAGGAAGGAAGAGCTACTGGCCATTGCATCTAGCTGCCTGATTTACCCAAAGATCCAACTATGTAAATTGGCCTACTTTATTACTAAAGAGAACTTGATTTATTTGTGTACACAAATTTATTAGTTGAAAGGAGTGGAACAGGAAAGGTGTATCATTGACTACACCATAGTAACCCTAATAGTTCAACCTAAGGAGTGATATGAGTTCAGCATTTCTCTTGATTTCTAGGTGAGAAACACATGTGTCATACCAGAAAACTTATTCACCTACTGGACTACATTTTCATCCAGGCTTGGCACCGAACAAATGAAGGTTCACAATTCATTAACTGGAGGGAAACAAGAAAGAGTTAATGTGTATGAAATGTACATGCACACGCTTGAGGGGCAGTTGCCTCATTTTCTGAAGCTGTGTGCATGACTACGCATTTTGGCAGTTTGGACTTTCTACCTTGATGCATGACTTTGCCCAATGTAGGTTTCCACCTCATCACCTGCTGGAAATTAAGCAATTGGTTATAGCTACTTTGCTTGAAAAATGAGCTAATTTCTAGTTACTGTGGCCCCAGACCATAGATTAAAGCCAAGTAAGATGCCATGGGCTTTACACTTTGGCTAAATCATCTCCTCTAGCTCTGGTGTAAGAAAGGAATGGAATTCCATCCTGCTTTAGATTCCAGCCTGACATTTTCCCACTGTTTCTACAATCAGAATGAATGTAAATGGAGAAGAACGAACCAAAGGAGTTGAAGGAACCACATAAGTAAAATGGACCATCTACATTTCCATAAAAGACATCACTTAATCCATTCTCCTTAAGAATGCGTACAGTAAATGAACAGAGGCTCCAGAATTGTCCTAGGGACAAAACACCTATAAGATTAGCCATCTCTACTCAGATCCCATTGCTCTGTGCTTCAGATTCCCTTACACCATCTCTAGCTACAGGCCAGGAGTTGCCAGCAGAGTTCCTGGGGATAAAGAATGCAAACCCTTGACAGCCTTTACAATTACTTTAGCCCTGGATTTCCTATCTCCAGAGGTAAGGCGCCCTCTACACTCTCAGAAACATCTAGTAAATACAAAAGAACAAAAAAGGTCATGTGCAAGGCTCTACTAGATTTTCTGTCTCACTTCAGGACATAAGAAAATCCTAATCCATACTTGGGAGGGCTTCTGAGGCAGTGGGGGTCAGCTCAAAACCCCAAGAAGTGATCTAATTCTAATTAATGGTGAAGTAATTTTAATTAACAGTGAAAGTTCCAATCCCTTGAATGTGACTCAAGAACTTTTCAAAACCTGGCATGAGCCAAAATCCTGAAATATTTTAATTACACATTATTCCCATTAGCCCAATTAATCAATTTATTATAAGATATTTAACTTTTTTTTAAGATTTTATTTTTAAGTAATCTCTACACCCAATGTGGGGCTTGAACTCAAGACTCAGGATCAAGAGTTGCATGCTCTACCAACTCACCCAGCCAGGCGTCCCAATGAGATACTTAACTTTTAAGCACAAAGAAGGAGGGAGCAGGAGGACAAAAAAAATCAGCAATTGACTAACTTAGGCTTCTTTTCCTGTCACGTCAAAAACAGAGGGAAATTGTTTTAGTGGATCACACACCATTAGATTGAAGGGAGAGGGAAATATTCTGTGGATCCCATACTAGTTAGAGAAAAAGAGGCACATGGATCCCTAAGTTAGGAGAGCTATCTGTATACCTCAGTGGTGGGGGAGGAGAAATGGGGAATTTCAGGTGGACAAAGGAGAAAGAAGGCTGTCAAGATTTCTGAGTGGTCCAGTGTGGGCCATATGGCCACCATAGTAGTAAGGAGTGGTCCTGATGTTCACACACAGGAGAGAGGGAATGGTGGCCATATGGATCACATACCGGTTTTCAAGTACTCCAAGTAAAGAATGAAATTAAAAGACATGGAAAGAGGTTTATGTTCCATCCCAGGGGGACCTGTTAGAACTCCTCAGGAAAGGCAATCAGAGAGTCTGCCAAAGTAATTAAGCAGTGAACATTCACCATAAAGCCCACATCAGTTAAGTAAACAGAGATGAATCTTATTACAGTGCACTGTCAGCTCTGAGCCTACAGGTGCTAACCACTGAGATGTAGTGTTACTCGGCCCTGTCTGTCCGCCTGCCCACTGTGACAAGAGAGCTTCACCCTTCTTGTCAGCTCTGAAAAAGCAGGCTGCTTTCACCGGCTCTGGCAGTGACTTAGGTTGCCTTCAGAGAGGCCCTAGCACAAGCGGTTTCCTATAAGAAGCCTGGGTGTAAATAGTGGGGGCAGGTGGTGGGACTGGCTCAAAAAAGGAGCCCTAAGAGAAAGAGAAGACAGGTATAGGAGAAAGCAGGGGAGCTAGGTAGCAGTCTGGTTAGTAAGGTAAGGAGAATGAGAGAGTTTAGTAAGTCGAGAAGTAAAGGAAGAATAAACAAGCGCTCAAAGTATTGAACCATTCTGCTTAAGTGAAGTTGATAGTATCTCCCTCAATGAAAAGGGAAAAAGTTAAAACATCACTGCAAACTACTTTCTCCACAGGAAAAGGAATGCTATTGAGGAATATTGCTTTTGCAATATTAATGCAGCCTTAATTTCAGCTTTATTCATGAGTTAATGCCAAAGGTGAAGAGCGAGATTTTTCTCAACAACCTAATCAGTATCTATTATTGAACAAAATTCACTGTTTGCTAGAGGAAATGAGTATTTATCAATTATCCTAAGATTTACAAATGGCACCTGGTGCATCTTTTTTTTTTTTTTGACAGAGAGAGACACAGTGAGAGAGGGAACACAAGCAGGGGGAGCTGGAGGGGGAGAAGCAGGCTTCCTGCTGAGCAGGGAGCCTGATGCAGGGCTCGATCCCAGGACCCTGGGATCACGACCTGAGCCAAAGGCAGCCGCTTAACTGACTGAGCTACCCAAGCGTCCTGCACCTGGTGCATCTTTTGGCCCTATTTCTTTCTGTAAATAAGTACGAGAGTCAAAAGGAAAGCCCCCAACAGACTAAAGGACAGCCTCTCATGTCAGAGACCCAGACAGCTTCTATCAGACAGAAACTTCACAGGAGGAAGGCTCTAAGAGTACCTATGAGGACAAATTCAAAAATCATATAGCATTTTCAAAACTCATCAAAGGCCATGTGTCTATCAGACGAGTGGGTAAGAGCGGACAGCTAAGTAGGTAAGGCCCCCTATGTTCAGAAACCAATAAATCTCTGACTCATTATAGAGAGAAGGTCTGAAAGACATTTCTGGGAGACAGACAGGACCAGCCAACTAAGGAAATGAGATGGTATGGGCTGGGGCTGAAATTGACAGTCTCAAAGCACACGCTCGAGCAGGCATTCCTAGGTCTGAGCTTCTCTCTAGGCCCAGAACAAGAGCACAAAGAGCTCTGGTAGAAAATGATTTGCAACCTTACTTTCTACCACAGCTCTTTGTTTGCAACAGGGCCTGCAGCTTCCCTACATTCAAAGTCAGTGGGAGAAGCAGGGGAGACTAGATGACTACTACGCAGACCCAAGCAGGGCTGCCCAGGAGAGGACTTAATGGGAGGATAAATTTGGGGCCCGATTCTCTGACAGCACCTCCAGTAATAGCTAGTAAAGCAGTGAGAGCCAGGGTGAGAGCCAGCTCCAAACATTCATCATAATAGTGCAATGAGTTGACGGTCTTTGGGGGAGAGTCTATGAAATTCCGGAGTAAGAAAATGAAGCCCACATGGAGAGGGTGAGGCGGTTGGCTCTGGCAGATTGTCTCTATGGGAGGCTGGGTATAATTGTTTTATACTCACAAAGATGTTATTAGCTGTTTTCTCTCCAATATACCAGAAATAGTGGTAAGATTTTCCCCTCCTGAAAAGGTGACACTACCAAAAGGAGAAATTTAGTTTGAAAGCAATTACAGAACTTCGCTTATCCTATATGCACCATTTTAGAAAGAGAACTTCTCTCTTTTCTCCTCCTCCCTTACTCATCAAATTGATTGCTTTCCCACAGAATGAAGGAACACTCTGTCCCTAGAAGAAAGGTCAATGGTATCGGAAGCTAAGGGCTGGCTGCCATAGCCTGTGACTCAATAGTTCAGTTTGTATGACAAACATTTGAATACCTACTACATGCAAGTACTATGCTAGGCAATGGGGGAGGTGAATGAAATCTGATCCCAGATAGCAAGGAATCTACAGATTAGTGGAAAGACAAATACCACAGACATAATTTCATGATGTGCTAAGGGCTAGACAAAGAGTAGACAGAAGGTCTCACAGGAGCACTAAGGAGGGTATTTTGCCGAATCTGGGGGCCTAGGAAAGGTAGTCTGAAGGAGAAGGTGTGTGAGTGGAGTCTTAAAATGTTAATTTAATCAGGCAAGGAAAGGTGAGATGGTCCTGGTACGGATGCTTATAGGGATAGAGACTAATACCCAATTTTTACTAAATCAGACTATAGAGACCTTAGTAGGTAAGTTAAATTAGGTTCATTCATTCAAAAAAGAGCCAAATTTTTTTCCAGTAAACCAAAGAAAAAAGCTAAGAGTTTCCCTTCCCAGGGTCTTGTTTTAAATCTTTTCCAGCAGGACACCTTTGTGAAAGCCATGAGACCTTTGCCTGCTGGGGTCCTTTTTGTTCAGTGCTGACTCCAAGATTCTCATGGAGATGGGCTACGGCAGGTTCTGTAGCTCCTCTCTGCTAAACTAAGTGTAAGCATAAAGCAGCTAAGTTGAAGGCAGGCCTTCCAGTCTCACATGGGAGTGAATGGATCTCAGCTGTGTGCGCCCACCCTCTCCAGCGTGTCAGTCTCCAGCTGGTGATGCAGCTGCTTCACTTAGAGTCACACTGAAGCCTCTATTCTCTGATCTCCACCAAACCATCCTGAAGAGACTAAATGGCTCTGCTTTGCAGCTGCCTGTTAATTATAACTGTTTCCTTAGTTCTCTTTTAGCTTTTAAGACAATAATATACATGGCGCCTGGGTGGCTTAGTCTTTAAGCGTCTGCCTTCGGCTCAGGTCATGATCCCAGGGTCCTGGGATCGAGCCCCCCATCGGGCTCCCTGCTCGGCAGGAAGCCTGCTTCTCCCTCTCCCACTCCCCCTGCTTGTGTTCCCTATCTCGTTGTGTGTCTCTGTCAAATAAATAAACAAAATCTTTAAAAAAAAAAAGACAATAATATACATTTGGGAAGGTCCTCCGTTAAGAAACACACAAGAGAACTTTTAACCTCATGAAGAGCCTGAAAAGACACCTTACTGCCAGGAGCAGCGAGGCATCCAAACACCTAGAACAGCGGCATATGAAATGGCATGAGAACACGCAGATTTCTTCAGCAGGGCCTCTAGCTTACATAAAGAACAGAAGCCCATCACTCAGCCAATGAGAGGATTTTTTTAAGGCATCCTGAAAATCATCTTTAAAATTCAGTGAATCTGCAACATAAAAATAGCATTAATTGCCTTGACTTGTTACTTTAAAAAAGGGAAGAAAAACAACGCATAATGCTATCAATAATTTCGAAGTGGTTTTAGTTGTCTCAAAGCCCCATTTCATGTAATTAAAACCTTTTGACTGTCCTCTTGTTACCCTGGAGGGAACTAGAAGTCAGTAAATTCTACTGTGTTGGGATAAACAATTCAGCTCATCATTGAGAGAGGGGTTTCTCTCCCTGGTAACAATTCCAAGCATACTTCCTGGCTATACTGGGTTAGTTCAGGAGCTGCCAAGACACTCTTTCCTGTTGTCTATTAAGATCTGAAACAGACTTTTATAACGGAGCTCCAGAGACACAACTGGGGAGCACAATCAGAGGGAGAGCCTTATAAGTACTTCCCAGGCATCTCAATATCCACTTCCCTAGCTTAGGACCCTCAGGTCAGCTGATAATTCTGGGAGACAATAAGGCCTTAGAAGATGAAACCATTCATTCCAGCCATTCATTTATTCACTCAACCAACATTTATTATACCATACTGCACTCTGCTAGGGGCAGAGATTACAGAAAAAAGCAGATTAAGAAAAAAAATAAAAGCCATACTGCAGTGTGATAAGTGCTCTATGAGAAATGTACAAAGTCCTGTGGCAATGCCAGTGTGAATCGTTTGGCCTCAAAGAATCCAGGAAGCTTTCAAGGAAGGTGACATCTGGGGTAGATTTTGAAGCATAAGCAGGATTTTGTTAGGTAAAAAGAGGAATGGGAAAACATTCTAGGTAAAAACATGTGCGAGGGCACAGAGGTATGAAATTTGAGACTCTGTAGCTAAGTCTAATTTGGCCAGATCTTAGGATAGATGGGACAGTGATAGTAAATAAGGTAACAAAGGTAGGCTAGGGTCAAGGTGTCATATGAAGAAGTTTGGACATTATCCTATCAACGATGAGTAATCCCACAAGATTTAAAATGTGATGATTTTGGGACACCTGGGTGGCTCTGCAGGTTAAGTGTCTGCCATCAACTCTGGTCATGATCTTGGGGTCCTGGGATTGAGCCCTGTGTTGGGCTCCCTGCTCAGTGAGGAGTCTGCTTCTGTTTCTCCCTCTGCCCCTCCCTCTGCCATCCCCCCTCTCAAATAAATAAAATCTTTTTAAAAAATAATTCTTAACAAGTGTTCTTATTTATACATCCTTGTGACCATTTAGGAAAGTTCCTCAAGAAAATACATCCAGGAGTGAAACTACTGTGTCATAAGGTTTGGGTAACGTGGACTTCACTAGATATTGCCAAACTGCCCTCAGAGTGATGGTACCAACATACTCTCAAGAGCAGTGTAAAAACCTGTGCTTCTGAAATTCAACTCTAGGGACCAAATACACTGAATAGTGGCCACCATAGGGGGGAAGACTAGAAGCAGAGAGAATAGTTAGGAGGCTCTTATGAGACATTATGAGGCCTTGAACTAAATAAAAAGGTGGTTGTATAAATGGAGAAGAATTTACTTAAAAATTTTTAGGAGGTAAAGGTGAAAGAACCTACTGACTGGTTAGGTGAAGGAGAGAGAAGACTCTAAAGCAACCTTAAGACTTCTAGTGTAGGAACTGAACAGAAGATGACATCATTAACCGAGATGATAAACATAGGAGATGGTTCTTAAAATGTGGAGGGAAGGCAAAGTCATATTCTTTAGAATGTCAAGTTTGAGGTACTTGTGGAACCTCCAGGTAGGGTATGGAGTTCAAGAGGCCAGACCATGCTGGGAATAAAAACTGTGAAGCTTGTTTGTGCTGGGAGCTACACAGAATCAGATGCGTAGGGTCAAAACAGTTAAGAAAAAAATAAAGAAAACAGCACTTTCTACTAGTTAACAATGGTTTTTCTATTGCAGGGGGGGAATAGTCAGTTATGTGCCCCGAGAAACAAGGTAGGTACCCTGCCCTTCAATTAATTCTATATCCGACTTTCCACCTGTCTAGACTAAAGCCTTCAGCCTAAGGTAGAACAAGCAGGGATGAAAAAAAGACAGCTTCCTAACACTAGACCTCAAAGAGCTACCAAGCTGTGCTTTAAATGTTATCAAAGAGGAGACAACCTGACATCCTGTTTGACAAAGAAAAAAAACCTTAGCTCCTCTGAGTGTATCCTACTCAGATACATTTGAGAATTTCTATAATTTGCTGTGTTTTGAACTCCTTGCTCTTCCAGATCTATGGAAAAGTGTTTTATAAGCAAGAAGGAAGTATTTACTGAGAAGTTATGATGAATACTTCTCCATTCTCTGCCTAATTTCAACAAAGTGTGAACAGAAGCTCAGAAAATGGGATAATTGTTGTGAACCAGCAGTTTCATCCATAGGATACAGGAACAGTTGGCCATCTACTATACCACCAGTGTCAGGCCTATTTTCTAGCAATAAATGATCTTGGAAAATGCAGGGTTAAAAATCTGGAGTTAGGGCACCTGGGTGGCTCAGTCATTAAGCGTCTGTCTTCGGCTCAGGTCACGATCTCAGAGTCCTGGGGTCAACCCCGCATTGGGCTCCCTGCTCCATGGGAAGCCTGCTTCTCCCTCTCTCACTCCCCCTGCTTGTGTTCCCTCTCTCACTGTGTTTCTCTGCGTCAAATAAATAAATAAAATCTTTTTAAAAAATCTGGAGTTATATTCTAATAAAACAATGTGTTAGTTGCTTTTTTTTAAGATTTATTTATTTATTTGAGAGAGAGAGAAAGAATGCATGCATGGGAGGAGGGACAGAGGGCGAGGGAGAAGGGGAAAGAATCTCTCTTTTTTTGAAAAGATTTTATTTATTTGTCAGAGAGAGAGAGACTCACACAAGCAGGGGGAGTGGCAGGCAACGGAAGAAGCAGACTCCCCAGTGAGCACGGAGCCCGGCACAGGACTCTATCCCACAACCCCAAGATCATGACCTGAACCAAAATCAAGAGTCGGACACTCGACAGACTGAGCCACCCAGGCACCCGTGTTGGTCTATTTTTAGAAAAAAAGTAGAGAGCGGCTGCAGAAACCAGGTTAAAATGCCCCATTTCAAACCCTAAGGTGAGTAAGGAGTCAACTGTCTCCAACCCGTGCCCTACAGAGTGAGGATGGGTGTTAGTCAACCCATCATGTCTAGAACTGTTCTAGGAGATTCATATGTGGCTACTCAGCACTTGAAATGTGGTTAGTGCAACTGAGGAACTGAATTTTTATTTTAATTAAATTAAAAAAACAAAAGCAGTGTAAAGTATTATTCCATTAAATACAGCTTTGTTTAGGAAGGACTACATTTCACTTTAATCACTGCATTGTATACAATATTATTGCTGTTATTACAGTGCATGTTGGGCATGCGTGCTGTTTCTAGTACTACAAATAAACACATTACCAAACTAGTTGATGTTAATGGATTGATTCAGTTCAAACGACTTACTCTCCAAGAATTGAAAAAATTAATGTATCTATTTAACATTTTATGCAGACAGCAGGGTTTCTTAACCTTGGCACTACTGATATTTGGGGCTGGATAATTTGTTGTAGGTGACTGTCCTGAGCACTGTAGAATGTTTAGCAACATCCCTGGTCTCTACCTACTAGATGCCAGTAGCACTCCCCCCACTTCCCCAAGTTGTGAATACTGAAACATGCCAAATATCCCCTGGAAGACAAAATCGTAACAATTGAGAACCACTGAGTTACGGTGATACCATAAAATCAGAACTGGTAATTAGAGTAAAATATTTGTTTTAAAATTGTAATTAGGGGCACCTGGGTGGCTCAGTCGGTTAAGCGGCTGCCTTCAGCTCGGGTGATGATCCCAGAGTCCTGGGATCAAGCCCCACGTTGGGCTCCCTGCTCAGTGGAGAGGCTGCTTCTACCTCTCCCTCTGCCTGCCTCTCTGCCTACTTGTGCTATCTCTCTGTCAAATAAATAAATAAAATCTTTAAAAAAAATTGTAATTAAATTGTTTTTAGGTTTTTTTTTTTTTTGCAGAGGCAGAGACAGTGAGAGAGCACAAACAGGGACGAGAGGGAGAAGTAGCTGCGGAGCGCGACCGGGGGTGGGGAGTTGGGGGGGTGTGGGCTCGATCCCAGGAGCCTGGGATCATGACCCAAGCTGAAGCAGACGCTTAACTGGCTAAGGAACCCAGACACCCCTAGGAACAGTTTTTTTTAAGTTTAAAATGAAGGCATACTACTGATGCAGAATTGACTGGAGATACAGATGATAGTACTATGTTGAAACAGTTAAAAAGAAAGAGAGAGAGAGACTGGAAGAAGGTATACTGCTAGTTTCATGATGAATGGCAACTGCAATTTGCTTCAGCAAGGCAAAATGAAAAACGTGTTTGTTGTGTAAAACACTTTTCAATATAATAAAGGAAACACTATTAAGAAATGTCAGCAAATATATGTAAAGAAATTTTTTTTTTTTGAAGATTTGAGAGGAAGAGAGAGCGTGCGAGCGCATGCACGTGAACAGGTGAGTAGGGAGGGGGCAGAGGGAGAGAATCTTCAAGTGGATCCCCAACTGAGTGAGGAGGCCGTCTTGGGGCTGGATCTCATGACCCATGAAATAAGGACCTGAGCTGAAACCAAGAGTCTATGGCTTAACCAACTGAGCCATCCAGGCACCCCAGAAATTTCTTAACATTAAAACATTAAAAATGAATCAATAAGGGGCACCTGGCTGGCTTAGTCAGTAGAGCATGTGACTTGATCCCCATGTTGGGTGGAGAGAATACTTAAAAATAAAATCTTAGGGGTGCCTGGATGGCTCAGCTGGTTAAGTATTCAACTCTTGATCTCAGCCCAGGTCTTGATCTCAGGGTTATGAGTTCAAGCCCTGCATTGGGCTCCATGCTGGGCATGGAGCCTACTTAAAAACAAAATAAATAAAATAAAAATGAATTAGCAAAATAGGTTGTCTGAAATCAGAATTAAATGTCCAACAGAAAGTTTTAATAATTTGTTTTTTAGATTTTTTTTCTTTTTTTGTCAGGCCGGGGGGAGAGAGAGCAAACAGGGGGTGCTGCAGAGGGAAAAGCAGGCTCCCCGTTAAGCAAGGAGCCCAATGTGGGACTTGATCCCAGGACTCTGGGATCATGACTTGAGCCAAAGGCAGAGGCTTAACCAACTGAGCCACCCAGGTGTCCCAAAAAATTTTAATAATTTTTAATACGATCTGAGCTTGTATCTTTGGTCACTATACCATTTTTTAAATGGAGATATGGTAAAAGAAATTACTTCAGCTATGGACATTCAACTGAGGATGCTTGTGTCTCTGCCCCTTGTCTCTACATCCTCTACTGAGGAGAGGAAAAGACTAAAAAACAACCATTTTATAAAAAGTGAAAGATCTTCAATTAAACCACCAAGCAATTTGCTTGCAGGATATAAGACATTTCTAATGATATCAAGGGTCAACTGATTCAAAATGTTTTAAATTACAAGTACTAAAAAAAAAAAATTACAAGTACTTTTCTTTAGATTTGGATGATACTGCTCAATTAATACATCAATACTCTGGGTACACTTTGTCTTGAAGAACTTCCAAATACACAAAGAAATTTAATCAATCTGCAGCCTATTTTAAAATCTGAACTCATGGCACAGATTTTTTTTTTTTTTTTTTTTTTGAGAGAGACGGGGTTGGGGGGGATGTGGGGAGGAGAGAGAATATTAAGCAGGCTCCACACCCAAGGCAGAGCCCAACACGGGGGGTGATCTCACAACCCTGAGCTCATGCATGACCAGAGCCAAAATCAAGAGTTGGATGCTGAGCCACCCAGAAGCCCTGGCATAAATACTTTTTAATCTTCTACATCTGTCAATGAAGAATTTGATTAAATTTTTAAAAAGTTTTTAAGTAATCTCTACACCCAATATGGGGCTCAAACCTACAACCCTGAGATCAAGAGTTGCATGCTTCACTGACTGAACCAGCCAGGCACCCCAAATTTGACTAGATTAAAAAAAATTTCCATCACATGTATGGTGCTCCAGCTATGTAGGTCAAAAGTCCAGCACTTACTGTCATTTTATTTTTTTGAAGATTTATTTGAGAGAGAGAGCACAAATGGGGGAAGGGGCAGAGAGATAAGCGGACTCCCCACTGAGCAGAGAACCCAATAAGGGGCTCGATCCCAGGACCCTGAGATCACGACCTGAGCCAAAGTCAGATGCTTAACCAACTGAGCCACCCAGGCGCCCCTGTCATTTTAAAACAAAACTGAAGTTTCCCCTCTGCTCATTCTACAGCATGGTACAAATTAAAACTATTTGTGCACAGTTTTCTGAAGCAGATTCTATAAATGTCATGGATACAGCTGCTAAAATCATTTAGTATATACCTGCAAAAAAGCTATGGACATTGCCAGTTTATGAAGCAGCTGAGAAAATTTAATGACAATGACTATAATCACCCTGAATTCTTTGCTGATGCTCATCGATTCTGGTGAGAAGTTTTACAAAAAAGATTTATTATACTGTTATTTTCAACTCAAGATCTTTTTGAAACAAAGGAATGCCTGCCAAGTACTCAATAATTAAAAACTTTTTTTTAAATTAATGTGTTAAATTTGAAGCTCCAAGAAAAGGAAAAGCTTATTTTGTGACCTGCCTGGCCAGGTATTTATGTTAAAATAGAAACTTTTCATAAGGGGTGCCTGGGTGGCTCAGTCAGTTAAGCATCTGACTTCGGCTCAGGTCATGATCTCAGGGTCCTGGGACTGAGACCCACGTCGGGCTCCCTGCTCAGCGGGGAGTCTGCTGCTCTCTCTCTCTGCCCTTCCCCCACTTGTGCTTTCTCTGTCTCACTCAAATAAATACATAAAATCTTTAAAAAAAAAAAAACTTTTCATAAGATCAATGATAATACATTTTTTTGAATATTTTATTGATTTAAGAGAGACAGAAAGAGCACGAGTGGGGGCGAGGGGCAGAGGCTGAGGAAGAGAGACAAGCAGACTCCCCACCAAGCCAGGAGCCCTAAGAGGGGCTCAATCTCAGGACCCTGAGATCATGACCTGAGCCAAAGTCTCTAACTGTAACTGACAGCACTGACTAGTGGCAAAAACTACAAGAAAATTTTAGAAAATGCTTTGTTGATATTGATAACTTTAGAACTGCCATAACTATTTATGCCAGACATCTTTGAATTTGATGTTAACAAATTTCCTTAATCTGGACAGATGTAGCTTTGGAGTCAAATAAATTCTAAAAAAGATGAATCAGTTTTATCAATGTGGATGCAAATGCTAAAGGGAAACGATTTTTAGGTATGCAGTTCAGTTACTGGAAAACTTTTAAGTGTAGTGGGAGCACAGCTATCCTGGTCACATTCTATCTCAGGTATAACTTGGGTGTATGACTCTACTTTTTCAACTGTAAATTCTATGAAATCTAAATAGAGATCAAATATTTCTAATGAAGGGGCGCCTGGGTGGCTCAGTTGGTTAAGCATCTGCCTTCAGCTTAGGTCATGGTCCCAGGGTCCTGGGATCGAGCCCTGCATCGAGCTCCCTGCTCAGCGGGAAGCCTGCTTTTCCCTCTCCCACTCCCCCTGCTTGTGTTCCCTCTCTCGCTGTTGTCTCTCTCTGTCAAATAAATAAAATCTTTAAAAAATATATATATTTCTAATGAAAATATATCATCTGAATTGAAATGTGCTGTAAGTGTAAAATATCCACCTGACTTCAAAGACTTAATATATAAAACATACTAAGAATATAAAATATCTCAGTAACAATTTCTATATTATTTGTTGCAAAGATAATTTGGCAGTACACTGGGTAAATAACATATTATTAAAATTAATTTCACCTGTGGAAAATAAAGTTCTATGCAGCTTATAATATACTTATATTGGACCATGCTGTTTAGAACTTGCTGCAAATGTTTCCCGTTACTGCTCCCCTTGCTCCTCCTGTGGTCTATACTTCAACGTAAAAAATCATTACAATGATGGGGCCCTGGTAAGTTAAAAACACTAAAGGTTGAAATTCTCTTCAAAATATCTAGTCTTTAGTGAATAAATAAATGCTGTATTTGATGGACTGCTGCTGACACTACCAGAAAGAATTACAACCGAACTTCACCTCTGGAATTTACTACCAAGGGGAAAACAACCTCACTAAACTCACTCATTCTAGCAGCTTTTTGTAAAGTCCATCAGGTTTTCTACTTGGACAATCATGTTGTCTGAGAATAAAGACACTTTATGTCTTCCTTTCCAATCTAGATGCCTTATGTTTCTTTTTCTTGCCTAACTGCACTGTCTAGAATCTCCAGCACAATGTTGAATAGAGGTGGTGAGAGCAGACATCCCCACTTTGTTCCTGATCTTAGGGAAAAAGCATTCGGTCTCTCACCATTTAGTGTGATAGCTGTTTAAGTTTTTCATAGATGTCCTTTGTCAGCTTAAGGAAGTTCTCTTCTATTCCTAGTATGCTGGGAATTTTTATCAGGGTTAGATGTCAAATTTTGCATTTCTCAAATGACTATAAACAAACAAAAATCCTAAAACAAAACATACTTCTACATGTACATATTATCTCTGGAAGGATACTCAAGAGGTGGGGGAGGGGATTTCCTTGCTCTAGGAGAAAGCCCTTGCTTGAAAGGTCAAACAGAAGAAAGAACATCCATCTTGACTAAACACAGTCAAATGTCCCTACACTCCAGTGGGTAGATGTGCTCAACACTCCTGTTTGGTTTAGTGCTTAATGTGGACTCTTCCTTCCTGGAGTGACTTTCATGACTGCACAGGAGGGAGGAAACACTTCAGAAACTGTCTGGAAGCAAATAATGATGGTAAGCAGTAGTCTGTCATCTCTTGGAGCTTTTCAAAGGAGCTACAGTGGGAGCACAGCTACCCTGGTCACATTCTATCTCAGTACAACATGATTGTACCTGGGCCTTCAGATGTCCTTCCAAAGTCTTAACTGTAATGGCATTTTACCCTATGCCCAAGTCTTGCCATGGGGTACCATCTATATAATGCAGGTCAGGAGCTAAGGGCACAGAGTTGGTACACAGGAAATACATAATAAGTAATTACTGACTAATTCAGAGTTAGCTAAGATAGACCTGCATTTCCCACCTGGATGAAGCGCTATGTGTCTACTGTAAACTATGCCGTAATCCTGTTTGGACACAAGGGGCATAAAAATGCAGTATTAAGACATGATACACTGCTAACATAAGACTTTATCTCATAGTGTTTCATTAACACCTATTTATCCAGTCAAAAATTTTATATGTCATCTTATAATTTCTTTCCCTACCAAAAGTTTTCCTTTTTTACCAGGTTAATTACAGTGTTTTAATTGCTACTTGCTATACCCTGCAAGTACTGGTGAACATGTTAAGTCAGAATTAGAAAACAATAAGGTACTTGATATAGATGGTTATTTGAGAAAGTCCCATTTCTGATTAAATTAGTTTAACCCTAAGCAAAATGATTAGAGTTCTGCCCCAATAGCAGACTTCATCTAGTGTATCTACATTATTTATCACACTAGGAGGAGGAGAAGGAACAGATTTTTTAAAATAGAGTTACAAATCAATATAAAGTTTTAACAGATGGGGTCTTGGTTGGGGGCCACGCAGCCCCTTCAGGTCCAGTGCTGAAAATCATTCGACTGAAAACAATGAAAGACCCAGAGACATTTGCTCAGCAAGTCACTCGGAATCAGCCTTTTGCTAAATGTAATCTGCTCAATCTGGGCCAGAATGATGGCCACACATCTGCTCAGGGGTACTCAGCAGTTAGCACATTAAGGTGCAGCCACAGAGCGGGACTGAGTATTATTGCTACAGGTAGTGCACCGTATACTTTCTACCACTATATAATTTTCCCCACTAGCCTATTTTTAGGGATAATGAATAGATATTGACTAGTATAGCATTCAGGGAGGTGCTCCAAGTTGGGACATGAGAAGCAAGCACTACACAGTTCATATCACCGGAGATATGGGGGGAAGGGAGGAAAAAGACACAACAGCTATCAGCAATGATTTAGCACTTGTGGTTCACCTATCCCTAGGTCCTTGACATTGTACAAATCTGCTTTATAAAACCCGGAGCATGATAAAGCTTTTTGTTCCAGTCCAAAAGCAGAGAGGTATGGAAGTTGTCTCTGAGGTTAGCTCTGGGACAGAAACATCTCTGGGCACTATTTGGGTCTTATAATGATTCAACAGTGGGAGGGCCTAGACAGAACAAGTAAATAAAAACTAAAACTAAATCCACACAACCTCAAATAACTGGATTCAACCCATAAATTGGGGGAAAGATCCTCTTATCTATGTCCGACGGCTATCAACAAGGTCTAAGAGCTCCTTACCTGTGATTTCTTTTCAAAACAACCCTCTTTTATATAATACTAACACTAAGGAAAACCACCACAACCCACCCTCCCTCTGCTTCCACTCAAAAATAAATAAAAACCCTTGGAATTTAGAAGCACCATGAAGAAAATTCAAGTCCTCCAATTCTAGCTCCTGTTACTCAAATTATTTTCAAAAAAGTTGCCACATATAAGGTATAGTAGTGGTGGTTCAAAAGTTCAATTTCCTATTCTTCCTTGTGAAGACATTTTCCCCCCTAATTTTTTTTTTTTTAGATTTTTATTTATTTATTTATTTGAGAGAAAGAGAATGAGAGATAGGAGCACAAGAGGGAAGAGGGTCAGGGGGAGAAGCAGACTCCCTGCTGAGCAGGGAGCCTGATGTGGGACTCGATCCCAGGACTCCAGGATCATGACCTGAGCCGAAGGCAGTCGCTTAACCAACTGAGCCACCCAGGCGCCCCCCCCCCCAATTTTTAAACTAAGGTATAATTTGCATTTGGTAAAATTCACCCTTTTTAATGTATAATCTACAAGTTTTGAAAAATGCATACAGTCATGTAATCAACGCTGCAATCAAGATACAGGACAGTTCCATCACCCAAAAAGTTCCTCTCTGCCCCTCCTCCCAACCCATGCTGATCTGATCTGAATTGTCCCTACAATTTTGCCATTTCCAGAAAGTCATATATATGGAATCATACACTATGTAGTCTTTTTTTTTTTTAAGATTTTATTTTTAAGTAATCTCTACACCCAATGTGGGGCTCAAACTCACAATCCCAAGATCAAGGGTCCCATGTTCCACTAACTGACCCAGTCAGGTACCCCACCATGTATCCTTGAGTCAAGTTTCTTTCATACTGCATAATGCAACTGAACCCACCATACATGTTGCATGCATCAGTAGTTCTTTCCTTTTTATTGCTAAGTAGTATTTCATTATACGGGTGGACAACAGTTTGTTTATTCATAATTCTCAGTGGAGGGTCATTTGGGTCATTTCCAGTTTTCAGAGAATGCATGGATAAAGCCACTGTAAACATTTGTTCAATCCAAGTTTTCATTTCACTTGGGTAAATATCTAGGAGTGGACTGCTGGATGATCCACTTTTTAAAATATCTGCCTGGTTCTAGGTACACTATTTCTGTAAAGCAGATAATGCATTTTCCCAACAGAATAGCTGTGATGCTATTTCTCTGATGTTTCTCTTCTTGATCCATCTATGTAATTTCTCTGCCCTCCTGGGTGCAGGAAACATCTCCAAATCAGTATCACTTACAAATTTCATTAATAGTTTTGTTGTTGTTGTTGTTGTTGTTTACTTTCAGCCCTAGATCATTAATAAAAATGTTAAATATGCCTGATTTCCTCACTGGCACCCTGAAGCATCCTAAGAAACAAACTCTTTCTTCCCCCACACACTACCATTAAGCTTTACACTTGTTTTACATCTTGCACCAGTAGCTTCTCTTCTATGTTCTTAATCACTTTTCATTTGAACCGAGAATCTTCTGTATCTCACCTTTAATAATTACAGGAAAACCAAACAGAGCTTTTACTGACTCATTTGCAGTTAGTGTACTTTCTGCTAATCAAAGATATATACAAGGATCAACAGAGGGCACACAGAAACCTTGAGGTATTACTCTCTAATACCAGCCTAAAAGCTACACAGGGCTTTGTTCTTCCTAAGATAGTATCCCACTCCAAAAACAATCTTTCAAAAATATGCTGTATTAATTAAACTAGAGAAGAGAAAAAAAATGTCAGCATAATTAACATACAAAGCAACAGTATGGCCTAATTAATCACCATGAAGAGCAACTGAATAAAATACTATGCATTTTTATGGAGCAATTTAATCTGGCAAGTAATTAATCACAGAAACACTAAGCAAAACAAATGGATTTCCCTTTAAGGAAGTCACATTTATCATCTGTAATGTATCCCAAACTCTAATTTGTTATCCAAACTCAAAATTATCCAGGAGACAATGAATTGTCAGTTTTAGGAGAACACTGATTTCTGGTGAAAATGAATACTGAGCTTTTCAAATCAAATTACAGTCCCTGAGCACCCAAAGAGCTAAGGGTTATGGGGCTGAAGTACATGTCAATAGGCATGGAGGTCTTAACTGCAAGAGTTCTAAATCTAGGTCAGTTTAGTGAAATCCGTAAATAATTGCTAAATGACTCATGAAAAAAAAAAAACACTTAGCATTAGGAGTGACAATTATGGGTCACAGATATTACCAAAACCCAAAGACAGGATCCTCAATAACTGACAACAGGGGGAAACAGAGCTGTTGATCTCAGAACAAGTAAAGGGTGGTGGAGGGGGGGGTATATAACAATGCAGTGAAATTTAACTCAAAGAAATCTTGGCTCCTTCCTTCCTCCCTTCCTTCCATCCTCCCTCCCTTCCTTCCTACCACAATGATCATTTTCCCTAGGCCCCAACAGCTTCACCAGTTTGAAGAATACCAACAGACTGATTTTTTGAATGGCCTCAATTTTCAAAGACAGAGTGATACACACTAGCTAAGAAAGTCCAAGAAACTATCTTCATATCTCCTCCTTCCCAGCCACCCTCTCTGCTTGGCTATATTTGAGACTAGAAGAACTGCCCTTTTCTTTACCAAGGAAGTTCATGGCACTTGTAAGTCTTTCCTTTAATATTCCCATCTCTGGCTTTTTTTTTTCCTTTATGTACTAGTCTTGAAGGGATCTCTCTCTCTCTTTTTTTTTTAGCAAACTCTTATAAGTTAAAGCACCTGATAGAGTCCCAGGCATTTGCTGGCTGCATCAAAGTGGTTTTCTCTTTACTGACCTGCTTGACCTCCAATGCTGGATCCCATGAAACATTCAATACTTATTCAACTGTACAGAGAAAAGTCAGGCTTTTCACACTTCATCCTGACTGTACTCACAACTTGAGAAAAGCTGTTGTAGATATCCTATTTAGCCCAGGGCATTTTCCTCTAGATTTTCACCTTACCCTCCTCTCCAAACCTTGTTGCTCTATTATCCCTGGCTTACACCTACAATTTGTTTCTGAACTCTTCCACTCTGCCCTTCAGTCCATTTCTCTTCTGTAGAGCCTGACATTTTTGTTCAGTGATTCTCTGAAATGCAGTCTCTGAACTGTCCTATGGGCTCCCTCCATCAGCCCAACAGTAACTGAAGTACTATTACTTCCAGCCCATTCCAGATCAGGCCCAGCCAGTATCCTGAACACCCACTTGTCTAAAAAAGCGGAACTCTGTTTGTAGATCTATATTCAACAGATGTTTACTGAACACAGGCACTGTGTTACTGAGTTAGACATGGATGCTGCCTGTCTTTAAAGAGCTCACAGCCTAGTAAAGAAGACAGACAAGCAGATAGTTACTACTGTAGTATGGCTAGGCCTGGCTCTGTGGATGAAGCAATAATCAAGGTGTACTGTTTCAGGAGGTAAGCTGACAAGTTGGGGAAGAACATCCAAGGCAGGAAGAAAATGTATGTATGTGTGTATATAGGGTCAGGAGTATGAAACAGTTTGTCCAGAGAACTATCAGTGTCTCTGTTTTGTCCAGAGAACTCTAGGTGGTCTGGCATAGCTGTGATGAAGACAGAGTCCAGAAAGCATATTAAGAATGGAACTGGGGACACCTGGGTGGCTCAGTCGGTTAAGCATCTGATTTCGGCTCAGGTCATGATCTCAGGGTCCTGGGATCGAGCCCTACATCAGGCTCCCCACTCAGCAGGGAGTCTGCTTGTTGCTCTCCCTCTGCCCCTCCCCCTGCTTGTGTTCTCTCTCAAATAAATAAAGTCTTTTAAAAAAAAAAAAGAATGGCACTGTATGCCATGCTACAGAGCTGAAATTTTTTTTTAAAGATTTTTATTTTTATTTATTTATTTATTTATACCTAAGCCAAAGGCAGGCGCTTAAAGACTAAGCCACCGGTACTTAAATCTTTTTAAAAGATTTTATTTATTTATTTATTTGAGAGACAGAGAGAGAGAGAGAGAGAGAGAGAGAGAAAGCAAGCAGGAGTCAGGGGCAGATGGAAAGGGAGAAGCAGACTCCCTGCTGAGCAGGGAGCCCGATTCAGGCAGATACCAGGACCCTGAGATCATGACCTGAGCCAAGGCAGACGCTTAACTGACTGAGCCACCCAGACACCCCCAGAGCTTAAATTTTATTCTGCAGGTGTTGAGGGTGCCAGTGAAGGGAATGAACACAGGGAAGAGAGCAAGAGAGAGAGAAAGAGGCACAGAAGATTAGACTAGAGGCTTAGAGAATCCAACTGATGATGAAATGGGGAGAAAAAATAAATTAACTGTGATTTATTTACATAATAAAATACTGCTCAGCAATAAAAAGGAATGAACTACTAGATACTAGATAGTTGCACATCCATGTTCACAGTAGCATTTTTCACAACAGCCAAAAGGTGGAACAACCCAAGTGCCCAACAGATAAACAAATAAACAGAATGTGGTTTATACATACAATGGAATGTTATTTATCCTTAAAAAGAAAGGGAATCCTGTCACATGCTCCAACATGAATGAACTTTGAGGTCATTATGCTAAGTGAAATAAACCAGTCACAAAAAGACAAATATGATTCCAATTATATGAGGTATCTAAAGTAGTCAAATTCACAGAAACAGAAAGAATGGTGGTTGCCAGGGACTTGGGGGAGGGGGATCTGGGGGGAGCTGTTGTTTAATGGGTATACAGTTTCAGTTCTACAAGATGAAAAAACTCTGGAGATCTGTTGTAGAACAATGGGAATACACTTAACACTACTAAACTGTATACCTACAGTTAAGATGGTAAATCTCATATCTTTCTTACCACATTTAAAAGTGTTTAAAAAAAACGAATGAACTAATATAAACAAAGTGGATGAATTTCGAAAACATATTGAGTGTAAGAAGATAGGTGCGGGCGCCTGGGTGGCTCAGTCGTTAAGCGACTGCCTTCGGCTCAGGTCATGATCCTGGAGTCCCGGGATCGAGTCCCACATCAGGCTCCCTGCTCAGCAGGGAGTCTGCTTCTCCCTCTGACCCTCCCCCCTCTCATGCTCTATCTCATTCTCTCTCTCAAATAAATAAATAAAATCTTTTAAAAAAAAGAGAAGATAGGTGCAAAAGAGGATCTACTATATGATTCTGTTTATATGAAACTCAAGAACAGGAAAAACTAATTTATGGTCAGAGAAGTCAGAAAGTGCACAATTCTGGGGGAAAAGGAGAGTCATGAGGGACTTTTTGCAGTGATGGAAATGCTCTAAGTCTTGACCTGGATGGTATTACATAGGTATATACATATGTAAAAGTTGTCTAATTGATTTTGTCTATGATTTTGCACATTTTACTATATTTAATACTGCAATTAAAAAAGAAACAAAGATAGGTTTTGAATGAGTTGGTAACATTCTATTTATTAAAGTGAGTGGCTCACAGATACTCATTTTAGGATCAAGCTTTATTATAAATATACATTAATATAGTACTCTTTAGAATTTGTCAAATAGTTCATATTTTTTAAGTAGGAAATTAATTGCAGTTAAATGGGCAAAAGGAACAGATTTTAATCCATCCCTACCTGAATCCCATCTAGTACATTATCCCATAAAGAAGATGATGTACAGTCAAAACCCTGGTCAGAAGTCTTCCACTCTCTTCTACCCAGACTGAGTTCCAACTATAGGTAGGTTATCCTGCTGCCTTTTCAGGGGTGTCACCAACATAAATGTGGTGAGAGGAGAGACCAATGAGAACCAACTGTATCTGGAACTTCTTTAAGATTGAAAATTTTCATCATATGAAAATAATGTCAAATGAGAGAGAAATTAATGTTCATTGGTGTATAGGGCAGTGAAAATGCATTATCACAACCTGTGTTTGACACCCCACTCACATGTTATTGGTTTAAAAGAAATTATATAGAAACCAATTAGAACAAAAGATCTCATTAAACCTCTTACAATAGGAGCCCACTTTGCTAGAGCATGCATAATATCTGGGCCCCAGAGAGAAATGTATAATCGAGATAAAATTAATCAAAACCTACATAAAAAGAACAGCAAGAGACAATTTAAGAAGAACACTTTCTTCAGTGTTAGAAATTCCTGAAGTCTGATCACTGAGTGCATAATTCTGCTTATTATTATCTTCCGCTATGTAAAACTATATTTATAATTAGGCTGGTATCACAGTAAAATGAAAGTAAAATGCAGACACAATTCATTTAACAATTAATGTACTGAAGCTAAAAATTCTTACCATGTCATTAATTGCCAGCTTAAAACACTGCCTCAGTTTCAGTTTTAGATGATCACACACCTTCTTTAAGAACCCAGGGGAAATGCAATGCACAAGGCAAGGCTTGTTTAGAGGAGAAATAGCAGGCAGCAGTGAATTTCACACTCTTCTCTCCCCATGGACCCCAACTCAGAAGAGCCTTTACTGTGACCACCAAGCTTACTACTAATTAAAAGAGAAAACAGTAAAGAGCACCTTCTTTCTCAGTAAAGCCCTCCCACCTGACCTCACTCCAAACTGCTTCCTTATTGTTCTCTACCTGTTAGGTTCTAATTTCTCAATATAAGAAGAACTAATGTTTGCTGCGATCTTTTTTCTTCTTCTTCTCCTCCCTTTTTTAAAAATTTAATTTAATTTCTTTATTTCAACTGGTAAATCCCTCTCCTGGGATTTTAGGAGAGTAGGAGGACAGAGGAAGATCTGAACCATTCTATGAAGGTTGTCGTCCCTGATTTTTCTATAAAAGGATTTTATTTTTCTAGTCTGGCCCTGGCTGATGATTCCCCACCCACAGTTTTTTCTTCACAAATTTATTTTTTACAAAGAGCTTTGCAGTTGATTCTTAAGGAGGTTTTTTTCCAGTCTTTGAGGCCATTTTATATAAGAGCAGCAAGCCAAAACCCAGAAAGGGGAGAAAATATTCCTAAATCATCTACCAAATCAGTACAGAGTCAGGATTAGATCAAAGCATCTGGACAAAAATTTAGAAGGCATATTTATCAAATGTGCTGATGATACAAAGCTGCAAAAGAAAACCAATACATAGAATGACATAATCAGGACTCAAAAAATATCCTGATAAACTAGAATGACGAGCTGCAATGAACAAGACACATTTGATAAGGATAAAGAGTTTCATTTATGTTAGTTTAAAGAAAAGATCAACTGGAGATGTTCAAGAGATTCACCAACACAGTTGTAGTAGCTCTGAATGGTGAGATTTTATTTTATTTTTTTTTAAAGTTTTATTTATTTATTTGAGAGAGAGAGAATGAGAGACAGAGAGTACAAGAGGGAAGAGGGTCAGAGGGAGAAGCAGACTCCCTGCTGAGCAGGGAGCCCGATGTGGGACTCGATCCCGGGACTCCAGGATCATGACCTGAGCCGAAGGCAGTCGCTTAACCAACTGAGCCACCCAGGCGCCCTGAATGGTGAGATTTTAGATGATTTTACCTTACTTTGTTCTTTGCACTTTTCTGCATTGTTTAAAATTTCTATAATGAACAGGTAGCATTAAAACAAGCAAACAAACAAATAGGGGCACCTGGGTGACTCAATTGTTTACGTGTTGGCGTTTGACTCTTGATTTCAGCTCAGGTCATGATCTCAGAGTCATGAAATCAAGCCCTGCATTGGGCTCTGCACTCAACAGGGAGTCAGCTTGTCCTTCTCCCTCCCCCTCTACCCACTCTGTGCATGCATGCTTGCTCTCTCTCTCAAATAAATAAATCTTTAAAACAAACAACAAATAAACAACCACCACCACTCAAAACACCACACCAACTTAATAATTTAAGGATGGGGACGGGGAAGAGTTAGCTTGAGAGCAGGTCACTTCAAGCAGATTTGAAGGTTTTAGTGGGACCTAAGCTTGTTATGGACCAACAATGCAATTCAGCTGCTGAAAAACTAACACTATGGAGCCTGCAAATAAAATGTGTCCAGATCCCGGGTGCTAACAGTCTCCCACTAATCTAAACTACTCAGATCATATCCGGATCCAGTTCTAGGTGTCATTCAATCCAATAAACATTTACTGAATGCTTATTTGGTACAAGGCATGCCCTAACACCATACTTTAGGAGGTAAACTGAGAAGTTAGAATATGTCTAAAAGACAATCACAGTATGCCAAAGATTTTAAAACCATGACATATGATGAACAACTGAAGGAAGAAAGGATACTACAGAAGAGCAGGAGTATACATTTCAGCCCTTTGAAGAAGATAGTATGTAGAAGAGACAGTACATTTTTTTTTTTGGTGTTGCATCTAAAGGTTCAGGTTATAAAGAGGAAGATTCCAACATGAGGAATAGATTCTCATCATTTTTTTTAAGATTTTATTTTTTTAAGTAATCTCTACGCCCAGTGTGGGTCTTGAACTTAACATCCCTGAGATTAAGAGTTGCATGCTCCACCAAATGAGCCCTCCAGGTACCCCAAAATTCTCATCATTTAAAAAACTGAATAATCTATAGCCTAAAGTATTAAGCACTATTTCACTAAGTGTTCAAGGAGAGGCTGGATATGACCCCAACAAGTAAGATTTATGCTTTGGGAAGGAGACCAGAGGAGATGGCCTCTTCAGTTCTTTCAGCTTTCAAGGCTCTGTGATCCTGGCACTGCTAATCAGCAAGATCAAAGTCCAGTAGAAAAGAGGAGGTATGGTACCTGGCATTCTGGTATAAATCTGAGAATTTAGAGTGATTACGTTCCTATGAGCCAAAAACACTTTTTTTTCTTTTATTTTATTATGTTATGTTAATCACCACACATTACATCATTAGTTTTTGATGTAGTGTTCCATGATTCATTGTTTGCATGTTAACACCCAGTGCTCCATGCAGAACGTGCCCTCTTTAATACCAATCACTGGGCTAACCCATCCCCCCATACCCTTCCCCTCTAGAACCCTCAGTTTGTTTCTCAGAGTCCATAGTCTCTCATGGTTCATCTCCCCCTCCGATTTCCCCCTCTTCATTTTTCCCTTCCTACTATCTTCTTCTTTTTCTTTTAACATATAATGTATTATTTGTTTCAGAGGTACAGGTCTGTGATTCAACAGTCTTACACAATTCACAGCGCTCACCATAGCACATAACCTCCCCAATGTCTATTATCCAGCCACCCCATCCCTCCCACCCCAACACTCCTGTTTTTGTTCACAATATTCAAAGAAAACTAAAGTTTCATCTGCTGAAGAGATGCCTATTGTGTTTGCTGACAGGATAACATATTACTAACCAATAGTAATGGCTTCCTCAATCCACTAGTAGATTAACAATCTACTGTGTTCTGCATGGTTAGAATACCTAAGTTAATTGACCAGAGTTCCAGCCTGACTTTTAGGAAAGAAAAAATGGAGAAGGAAAATTAAGGGATAAGATGAAGAACTGCCCACAATTTAAAAAGACTCCTTTTTTAAGTGCCCTAGATATGGGATGGAAAGAAAGAAATTAGGGACCTAAATTATGCCTATTGATCCCATTTGTGGCTAGGATTTATAGAATTTACAATTAGAAACCAGCATTTTGTGAACTAAGTCATGATTAAGTGTCTATACTTTCTAGCAAGAGTTCCTTTTGAAGAAGAAAAAAAGAAACCAACCATTTCTCAGGTGAAAATGAACTTTTTGTCTTACCTTGGGATCAATAATAATTAGGGAGCGGCACGTCCCTAAAGGACCAAGCACAGCTGTACCAGCAAAAGCAGGCCATCTCCAGAGATCCAGAGGATGAGAAGAGCTGGCTGGGAAAAAGCAAAAGCCCAGGAATAATAGGCTTTGGAGTGCTAGACTCTAGTCCCTTCCCACCACAATAGCCCTACTATAAAATGAGTCAAATACCTTTCTTCCTGACCTACTAAGACAGAGCAGCAATTCTAGGTCACCTTGACTGCCCCTCTGGTTCTCAACTCCTAGCATTTAGAAACAGTTGTAAAGACAAGGGAGCTATAACAGAAACAGAAGAATAAAAAAATGCTCCTAAAACCAGAGGCTGCTGCTGCTTTTTTTTTTTTAAGATTTTATTTATTTATTTATTTATTTGAGAGAGCGAGGAGGGGAAGGAGCAGAGGGAGAAGGACAAAGCAGACTCTGTGCTGAGCATGGAGCCCAATGCAAAGCTCGATCTCAGGGTCCTGAGATCATTTTCTCAGCTGAAATCAAGAGTCGGACGCTTAACCAACTGAGCCACTAAGGCACCCCAAAACCAGAGGCTTCTAGAGAAAAGATCCCAAGTCAATCTCACACAAACACACCGGCACTTCCTCTCATTCATTCTTTCTCTAAATCTCTCTTTCCAGGTTTTTGATTCTTACCTAATAAAAAACTGAAAAAAGCATAGGGTAGGACCTACTGACTAAAAGATTAGCAGAATAAAGGACTTACATCAGATGGCTCATTTCAGATACCCATAAAAAAGTCAATGCTAAGTTTAAAACCTAAAGTTAATTTACCACACCATAAAATTATAGGTATGAGATCCAATTAACTATTAGTGGGACAAGTGCGAACCAAAGGCCTTTGCTGTGTAGATACACATTTGGAGAAACAAAGAATGTTGTTAGACTGTGAACCTAAAAATTGAGGAGAGAATCTGCTCCCCTACCCCGGGGGTCATTCACTCACATACATGGGACCAAGGCCTAGAACATTCTGGAGGAAACTGACAATCATACATTTCTTCTCCAGTGCTCTCAGCAATTTCATCTGCAACCGTCTGCTCAGAATCAAGCCCTTTCAACTTACCTCAAGGCCCAGGACTCTTAATTACTTCTAGCCACCAGGAAGCAGCTACTCTAGTATCACTGGCTCAGTCACAAATACAGTCCCATCAAACCACTTCCAATATGTTCAAGTAAGTACTTGACATAATTCATTAAGAAAGAGAAAAATATCAATGTAATTAACAAGTAAAACGATTGTCTAATTGTTTTCTAAAACAACATTCAAAGTAAGGTCACCAGATACATATATAAGATCTTTTCCAACTAACTCACCATTACAAGTTTCCTCCAGTTGGCTATTCACAATCCTATAAAACCATAGCCTTTACAAAAGGTGAGGGCCCACCCACACCTGGGAGGCCTCAAGTGACACTCTCAGAGCATGCACCTGGAACCCACTAAACAGGTACTTCTATTTTACAGTCTAGTAGCTTGATTCAGGATAGAGGGCTGAATTCAAGGTTGCCTTCTTTTCTCTAGGAGTCATACTCCAGAAACAGTCCCTTATCTGAGCCAACAAAAATAAGGCACAGTCAGCAGACCCACATTGGTGGGAGAAAATGAGACGCAAAAGATGGGGCACAGGACAAGAATATTTTCCACAGGGGCGCCTGGGTGGCTCCATCAGTTAAGCGTCTGCCTTCGCCTCAGGTCATGATCCCAGAGTCCTGGGATCGAGCCCCGCATCTGGTTCCCTGCTCTGCAGGGATTCTGCTTCTCCCTCTGCCTCTGCCTTTCTCTCTCTCTCTCTCTGAATAAATAATTATTGAATAAATGAATAAATTTAAAAAAATCTAAAAAAAAAAGAATATTTTCCACAAACCAACACTGACTCCAGACATAGATGCATATACCTAACAACTCCTTTATCCATTCCACATCAAAGTACTGTGTCCTTCTCTCAAAGCTATATACCTCCAAAACAAGTGTTTACCAATTAGTGCTGTTACTTTTGTACCATACTCTTTCTTTGTTATAAAGTTCAACATGCAAGCAGCAAGAGCCAATGAGCTCTCTATACATTTTTAGCTGTAGGTTAGTAGCTCACCAAAAAATGAAGGATCTAGAATGCTGTGTTTAATACCTACATGTGAGAAAATCTCTCACAAACAAAATGTATCTAAACTCTAAATATAGACTTTTCCCCACTCACACCTAGTCTTAGCTCCAGACATGATAAAATGAACAAAATTGTGGTCCTGTTTCTAATGCAGCCTTACCTTCTCAGGAAATATATGAAATTCTCCTTTTTAGTGTACTTTTTGGCAAATAAAGTTTAGTATAGTGAGTGTTGCATGTGTATGTTATTTAGATAGAGCTACAGTGTTATTTCTATATCTCACTGGAATTTAGTATAAATATAAACAGTTTCTAATTCCAATAAGTTAAGATGTATACGGTAAGCCCTACAGCAACCACTAATGAAACAACTAAAAAAAATAGTGAAAAAAAATCATTAAAGAAATCAAAGTGCTACATTGGAAAATATTCATTTAATGCAAAAGAGAGCAGTTAAGGTACAGAGGGAATACAAAAAACATGAGACACATAACAAACTAAAAGTGAAATGTCAGACATAAGTCGTTATACCAACATTAAATGTGAATGGAACAAATAACCCAATCAAAAGGCAGACTGTCAGACTAGAGAAAGTAACCAAGATCCAACTATATGCCATCCATCAGAGGCACATTTTAGATTCAAAGATACAAATAGGTTGAAAGTAAAGGAATGAAAAAAAGATATGTCATGACAGAAATAAAGGCAGAGACAATTCAACAATAAAAATTGGGCACTGGAGCCCACAGCCACCTCACTGGAGCATGGCAAACTCACCACGGGGAAGCCCTTTAAACTCCTACAAATTTTATATGCCAAAAATATTCCCTGTGCACAGGATTCAATATTGTATGGTTCATTAGGATCTGCTGGGCTGGCCTTGGACATTTTTTGTTAACTAATAGAATGAGAACATCACGTGGTGCTGGAGTAGGAGGATTTATCTTGGTGACTTTAGGATGCTGGTTCCATTGTAGGTATAATTACACAAAGCTAAGAATCCAGGAAAGAACTGCCAGAGAAGGAATACAAAGTGTATGCCAACAGACAACTTAGATGAAATGGAGAAATTCCTAGGAAGACACAAATTACCAAAATTGACTCAAGAAACAGACAATCTGAACATAGCTATATAACAAGCAAAGAGATTTAATTACTAATTTTTTTTTTGAGAGAAAGAGAGAGAGAGAGAAAGAATGTGGGGGAGGGGCAGAGGGAGAGGGAGACAGAGAATCTTAAGCAGGCTCTACACCCAGCACAGAGCCTGATGCAGGCCTGAGATCATGACGTGAGCCAAAATCAAGTGTTGGATGCTGAACCGACTAAGCCACCAAGGCAGGCACCTCTTCAATTACTATTTTAAAAAACTACCTGTGAAAACAAGCCCAGTCTCTGATAGCTTCACTGATGAACTATACGAAGATTTAAAGAATTAATACTAATCCTCTAAATAGTCTTTCAAAAAAACTGAAGAGAGGGGAGCACTTCCCCAACTCATTCTATAAGGCTGTCAATACCTTGATATCAAAACCAGACAAAGACCACAAGAAAAGAGAACTACAGAGCAATATCGCTGATGAATAAGGACACAAAAATCTTCAGCAAAATACTAGCAATCTGAAACCAGCAACATATAAAAAGAATTATACATCATAACCAAGTGGGGCTGGTTTAACATCTCAAAATCAATTAATGTAATATAACCGTATGAATAGAGTAAGAAACAAAAACCACATGATCATCCCAATAGACATAGAAAAACACTGACAAAATCCAACACCTTTTCATGATTAAAAAAAAAAAAACACTAAAAAACTAGGACTAGAAGGGACCTTTTTCAGCCAAATAAAGGGCATCTAAAAAAAAAAAATCCACAGCCAAATGTTTTAATAAATTAAAAATGTAAAAAAAAAAATTAAGAATACCTATATTCCCTCCAATCAGAGACAAGAACACATTGATTAGTGGGGCACCTGGGTGGTTCAGTCGGTTGGGCGTCTGCCTTTGGCTCAGGTCATGATCCCGGAGTCCCGGGATTGAGGCCCACGTCCGACTCCCATTCAGTGGGGAGCCTGCCCTGTGACCCTCCCCCATCTCATGTGCTCTCTCTCTCTCAAATAAATAAATAAAATTAAATAAAAAAAAACACTGATTAGTATCTTTTCAGTTATATGCATATTCCTTTTGGGCACATTCTCTTTTACCAAAATAATGGCAAGAAGGCAGAGTAATAAAATAATAAAGCCAAAGTTTCATGGTCAAACATCTCAGAGGGCTGGAAGTGATGGAAAACATAAATTCTTCCCATCTGAACTATTTTCCCAACAATAATGCCAAGATGCAGGCTGACAGCCTAAGTTCCAGTGTTGCCCCTGATGTCAGGTTGCAAATAATATCATTCTGTATTTCTGATCCCTTGTAGGCCCACATGAGTAGAGCCAAGGGAACTGAATAAAGCTGGATATGGAAGGGAGTTGCTTTCTAGAATGAAGTCCCATGCAGATCATCAGAACCAAGGCTGGTAAGACCTCCAGACTTGCATAGTAAGAACAATTATTTTAAAAAGATGGTAATAATGAACATTTATATAGCACTGACTATACTAGGTACTGACTGTGTGCCAGGTACTATTCCAAGTCCTTTACATATATTGTCATTTAATCATCTCAGCAATGACCCAGGTTCCATGAGGAAACTCAAAGCAAACAGTGGTTAAAAAATGTGTCCAAAATAAGTCCAAAAATGTGTCCAAATAAGTGGACACAAAAATGTGTCCAAAATAAGTTAAAAAATGTGTCCAAAATAAGTTTGAGATTAGACTCAAACTCAGAGAACCAAACTCTATTATAGAGTCCCTGCTCTTAACCACTATGTTATGCCATCTCTTAAACAAGCAGAGCAATGAACAAACCTAAAAAACAAAACAGAACAAGGACATACAGAAAAAATGTGGAGTCTCAAATTCTACACTCATCAGTTAATTCAGCCTGATTTCAATTAACAAATCAGAACTGTGGTTATCTCAAAAAAGCAAAGTGGGTGCTGGGATTGCCACGTGCAAAAAAATGAAGTTGGACCCTTACCTTACACCATATATAAAAACTTCCCTTAAAATGTATCAAAGACCTAAATGTAAGGGCTTTCTTACATTCCTTTTGTTTTTTTAAAGATTTTATTTATTTATTTGACAGAGAGGGAACAAAAGCAGAGGGAGTGTGAGAAGGAGAAGCAGGCTTCCCGCGGAGCAGGGAGCCTGATGCGGGGCTCAATCCCAGGACCCTGGGATCATGACCTGAGCGGAAGGCAGACGCTTAACGAATGAGCCACGCAGGCGCCCGTCTTACATTCCTTTTCTTGGAAAAAAAAATGAGAAAGCTGCAGGACTTGAACTGACAATGATTGCTTGGATATGACACCAAAAGCATGGTCAACAAAAGAAAAAAACAGATAAGCTGGACTTCATCAAAATTAAAAACTTTTATGCATCAAAGGACACAATCAACAGAATGAAAAGGCAATCCACAGAAAAAAATATCTGCAAACCATGTATTTCATAAGAGGTTGGAATCCAGAATATATAAAGAATTCTTAAAATTGAACAAAACAGCCAAACCCAATTTAAAATTTGGCAAAGGACAGGAAGAGACATTGCTCCGAAGAAGATAGACAAATAGCCAATAAGCACAAGAAAAAGATAACCAATACCACTAGTCATTAGGGAAATGCAAGTCAAAACTGCAATTCAATACCACTTCATACTCATTAGGACAACTATTATCAAAAAATAGAAAATAACGAATGTCAGCCAGGGTATGGAGAAACTGGAACCCTTGCACAACATTGGTAGGAATACAAAATGGTGCAGCTGTTATGGAAAAGGGTATGGTGATTCCCCCCAAAAATTAAAAATAAAATGACCATATGATTCAGCAATTCCACTTGTGGGTATATCCCCAAAGGAAGAAAAAGCAGGTTCTCAAAGATTTGTACACCCATGTTCATAGAAGCATTATTCACAATAGCCAAAAAGTGGAAGCAATGAAAGGGTCCATTAATGGATAAATGGATAAATAAAATGTGGTATACATACAATGGAATATTTTTCAGTCTTTAAAAAAGTTGTGGGGGGCACCTAGCTGGCTCAGTCAGTGGAGCATGGGACTCTTGATCTTGGGGTTGTGAGTTCAAGCCACATGCTGGGTATAGAGATCACTTAAAAAAAAGAATGGAAGGAAATTATGATACATGATACAACATGGAAAGAACCTTGAGGATATTACGCTAAGTAAAATAAGCCAGGCACAAAATGACAAATATTGTTTAATTGCTCTTATAAATATGTTCCTAGAGTAGTCAAACTCACAAACACAGAAAGTGGAATGGAGATTTCCAGGGGCTAGGAGGAGGGAATGAGGAGTTACTGTTTCATTTCCGTTGAAGAATATGAAAAAGATGGCTCATGGTGATGGCTGCACAACAATGTGGATGTACTTAATGCCACAGAACTGTAGACTTAAAAATGGTTAAAATAGTAAATTTTATGTTATGCATATTTTCTTGCAATTTTCTTTAAAAAAGGCAAAGTGAGGGGCACCAGGGTCGTGAGATGAGCCCCTGTGTTGGGCTCTGTGCTCAGGAGGGAATCTGCTCAAGATTCTCTCTCCCTCTCCTGCCCCTCCCACTCCCACACTCTTTGGGCTCTCTTTCTCCAATAAATAAATCTTAAAAAATAATAATAATAATGATAAATTTAAAAAATTTAAAAAGCAAAGTGGAAAAAGACCCCAAGGGAATTTCAGATTGAGGGAAGGAGGGCTTTTATATACTAAAGTCATACTCACCTAAAATCACAGTAGCCCCAACTAAAAATCTTAATATTCCATTACAAATACCTGAATTTCTTCAACCAAGACTTCTTTACTGTACTGCAGTTCACCAAACCCAGCTATGACCTAATGCAAAACCTCACTTTGCAGCATAAACCAAGTTAGGGCAAAACAGATGATTAACCACATGGGATTCAGTGTTTGGTTTTTTATTTCTAGCTGTAGTCTTAAGAGATTAGAGAACAGCAACTATTAGAATAGTATGTAATGCTCCCAGTCACTAGGGAAATGATATTATAGCAGCCTCATTTTGGTGCTTTGTTTTAATCTGCATAATGCTTTTCATTCTCTGTAATGGGAGATCAGCAGGGTCTGTTTACCAGAAGAAAGGTCATTACTGATAAATTCTAACCCAGGGGATAATCTGAGCCTGCCTGCCTGCCACTTTTGAGCAGACAACTGGTCTAGAAGCTTATTTTAATGTACTTCTTGCTATTCAAGAGTCAACAGCCCAATGCCTCTGCTCCTGTCATTTGATTGGTTTGATCCATATTTACTTTTCACTAGACTACGTTGCATCCTTCAGCTGAAGTGCCTGGTGTCAAACTGTTCCTCCTCTCAACTCATCATCAATATCCATTCTGATTAAAGAACTGTGACTAAGAGGCAAATTCTGTAGCCCAAACAGGTTCATGGGCCAGAGGATTTGGAGGGACTCTGCCTAGCTGAGACCTTACATTCCCTTTCCAACCCTAATTCTGGCCATCAACAGTGAATGTGCTCTCCCTGATTACCGCCTGTGGGCTTTTTCTCCATGACATTCAGAATTCTATATGCAGCCTGCTCCAAAGGGTGCTATGCCCAATGAACCCCCCTATCTAGAGGCTGCTGAGAGCTATTCTTGTTCCCCAGCCTCCCTAGCAGAGTGTACATTTAAAGCTTTCCTCCTCCTCCTCCCCCTCTTTTTTTTTTTTTTTTTTTGAGGGGATATTTTTTAGGATGAAGGAAAACAGCTACATAAGCACACAAGCAGGAAGTAGGGGAAGGACTACTTCAGCACTGAAACAAAAAGATCATGGAGTAAAGAGAGGGACAAGAGGCAAACTCACAAGGTGAACAATTAAGACACTTACAAAGAAATGCACTAAATTCTCATTCCAAATCCCAAGCTTGTCACTAATCACAGCAACATCTAAAAAGTCATTCTTGTCAGCCCTGGAGGCCTAATGGATAAAAAGTCATTGCCAAAGAAAAACTAAACTTTAGTTTAATGCATTCCTAATATAGGAAAAATTTAATATATTAATCACAGAGTTAAAACTTTACCCACCTTAAGAAAACTACAGATCAGGAAAAAACCTATTTGCAGTAATTCAGCCACTATTTCTGTGAGCAACCAGAGAATAGGATTGTGAATTTGGTGCTAATAAAATGCTAATTAAGTGAAAAGCATTAAGATGTTAACTTGAATAGATTCATTAAGGGCTTCAAATTACTTACCTTGAAAGTTGTTTGGTTAGATGAAGGTCAGATTTTAGTCTAACATTTTTCTTTTTCTCTTTTGACTAATTAGGTTAATAGCAGACATCTTCCTAAAGTATAGGACCTCAGTAGGGTAACCTGCTAAGTGGTGGCAGGAAATATTTAGCATAGAAGTCTCCAAGCAAAACTTCCCAAATGCTTTCCTTCCAGTCCTGCATTTGGCCCCTCAGAGTATTTTTCCTTTGTGGACCAGCTGATCTGTGAAGGCAGCTGAAGTTAACAATTACACAAAGTAGAATTTTAAAGGTGGAGCAGTAATATTTTATTTTTCTTGTGGCAAAACAAAGGAACAACCTGCCTATGGGAAGGAACAAATATAGGGCCCTGTACATTAATGACATCAGGTATTCCAATAAAAATAGCAGTTTTGGGGCACCTGGCTAGCTCAGTCAGTACAGCATGCGACTCTCAATCTCAGGGTCATGAGTTCAAGCCCCACATTGGGCATGATGGCTACTTAAAAAAAGAATAGTTTCTCAAAAACTCTAATTTGAAAAGATACACGCACCCCATTGTTTACTGCAGTATTATTTACATTGGCCAAGATACAGAGGCAACCCAAGTGTCCATCAACAGATAAATGGATAAATTTGTGGTATATATATACATATACATTCACACACAATGGAATATTACTCAGCCATAAAAAGGAATGAGATCTTGCCATTCACAACATAGATGAACCTAGAGGGTAATATGCTAAGTGAAATAAGTCAGACAGAAAAAGACAAATACCATATGATTTCACTTACATATGAAATCTAAAAACCAAAACAAACCAATCTGAAATCTAAAAACAAGCAAACAAACAAGAACAAACTCATAAATATAGATAACAGGGGTGCCTGGGTGGGTCAGTTTTTGAGCGTCTGCCTTCAGCTCAGGTCATGGTCAGGTCCTGGCATCAAGTCCCATATCAGGCTCCCTGCTTGGCCAGAAGCCTGCTTCTCCCTCTCCCACTCCCCCTGCTTATGTTCCTGCTCTCACTATCTCTCTCTGTCAAATAAATAAATAAAATCTTCAAAAAGATAAAATAAAATAAATAAATACAGAGAACAAACCAGTGTTGCCAGACAGGTGGGCGTAAGGGGATGGATGTTATAGGTGAAGCAGGTTAAGAGGTACAAATGTCCAGTTACAAAATAAGATGAAAAGTAGAGCACAGGGAATATAATCAATAATATTGTAATAACTATTTATGGTGACAGGTGGTAACTACACTCATCATGGTGAGCACTGCACAATGAAGAGAACTGTTGAGTTGCTATGCTGTACACCTGAAATTGATAGAACACTGTATGTCAACTATACTTCAATTTAAAAAACAGCAGTTTCTAAGCAGCTGCATTTTAAGAATCTCTCTGAAGGATCAAACAGGAAGAGAGAGACAAATTGTTTAAACACAAATAACTCTGACAATTAAAGAGCTGGCATGACTAAGCCACGAAAGACAAGTGAAAAGCAAACAGACTGACACTTGAGCAAATTTAGGCCTCCAAGCATGTGGAAGCACTTTTAATTTTCACTGTCACAATCTGAACTCCAAAAAACATTAAAGTCTGCAGCCTTTCTGCTGCCTTTCACCTGCTGGTAAGATACTATGTTAGGGTTGCCATTAGATGTATTGCATTCCAGAAGATCCCAAAGACATAACTTGTAGCTGTCATCAACTACCAAACCACCTTGAAGCCCTCTCAGCTGTTAGTTAGATGTCTGAAAATTTCATATGCAACCCAAACCTTTTCCATGGTTATCAAAGAACATACTACAGGAGAGGTGGCTGAGAGTTCGTTCACTCTGCCTCAGAAATCTTTTCCAACTGTGGGATTAGCACAAATAATCTTTATAACAACAGAAGTAAATGTTGCATGCTATCAGAGTTTTACTTTTTTTTTTTTTAAGATTTTTATTTATTTATTTGACAGAGACAGAGAGAGACACAGAGAGAGAGGGAACCCAAGCATGGGGAGTGGGAGAGGGAGAAGCAGGCTTCCTGCTGAGCAGGGAGCCTGATGCGGGGCTCGATCCCAGGACCCCGGGACCACGATCCAAGCTGAAGGCAGATGCTTAATGACTGAGCTACCCAGGCGCCCTCAGAGTTTTACTTCTAAGCCTCTATATACTCTATCCTTATTAATAAACTTGGTGGCCAATAGTTAAACATCCCATAGTATCCCTGGAAGACCCATGGGTCCAATTTTCTGACAGTCTCTTGTTTTCTAAACTACCCAAAATTAATAGTGTCATGGATGTACAACACAAGCTCTTAGAAAAGAACCAAGGGAGCATAAGGCAGCACTCATTACCACTGGAGTGGAATGCAGACTTAGGCATACCACTTTTTCACCCTCAGCCACAAGAATACTAACTCTGAGAAAAGAAACTCCCTGCACCATCCTCATTCAAAGCATCAAAATCTACCTACAAAAAAAGCAAAACATCTTTCAAGGTTAGAGACAACATCTTAAGATTTATAGAAGGGACATATGAAGACATACTTAGGAAACATTCTAAGGAAGGCTCAAAATGCTAATCCTAAAAACAGTATGGTATTTACTCAAAAAATTAGACAGAATTATCAAATGATCCAACAATTCCACTTCTAGGTACAGGCCCAAGAGAAGTGAAAGCAGGGACTGGACAGATATTTGTACACCCATATACAAATAACCAAAACACAACGACCAAAGGGTGGAAGCAACCCACTTGGGATTTCATCAATGGATGAATGGATAAACAAAACGTGGCATATACATACAATGGAATATTAATCGGCCTTAAAAAGGAAGGAAATTCTGACACATACTACAAAAGAGATGAATCTTAAATACATTATGCTTCAGGCCAATATTTTATGGTTGACTGAGTGCTTTCACATACGTTATGTAGTTCTCACAACTACTTCCCCGTGAAAGAGTTGATATCATCATGATCTTCATTTTATAGATAGTGGAAAGAGGTCCAGAGGAACTAAATAACTTGCTCAAGGTCACACATTAAGTGGTAGAGACAAAAATTTTAAATCCAGCTTCTTTAACTAAAATTTCCATGTTCCTTTCAATACATCATGCTGAGTTTTCTGTTTACCTCCATGGTAGCCTTTGATGCAACTCTATGGGAACCACTATGGCACAGAAGAAGGAGCCCTGGGGTGCTGGGCTGGCTCAGTCGGGGTGCCTGGCTGGATCAGTCGGTGGAGCATACAGCTCTTGATCTTAGGGTTCTGAGCTTGAGCCCCAACTTGAGAGTAGAGATTACTTAAAAATAAAAAAAACTTTAGAAGAAAGAGCCCTGAGCCCTGGACTTGGGAATTAAAGGACCAACGATTCTCAGCTTTGCCAAACAACAATGGTGGGACTTTCTGCAATTCACAATATCTTTAAGATTCAGTTTCCTCACTGGTAAAAAGTGTATTTTTATTTATTTTTTTTAAATCAATCTTTTTTTTTAAGATTTTATTTATTTATTTGACAGAGAGAGAGAGAGAGAGGGAACACAAGCAGGGGGAGTGGGAGAGGGAGAAGCAGGCTTCCCTCTGAGCAGGGAGCCCGATGTGGGGCTCGATCTCAGGACCCTGGGACCACGACCTGAGCCGAAGGCAGACGCTTAATGACTGAGCCACCCAGGCGCCCCTAAAAAGTGTATCTTTAAAAGCTTGTGATATACTCTATATAGAGTATACTGAGGAACACAGTATATAAAAGAGCACAAAGCTTAGCACTTATTAAGTGAATTCAAGTGTCAGAAAGGAAAAAAAGTAAACTTTAGCTGGCTTGGCATCACAACTATTTTGCCCTGATCTGGCCTTAGTGTGATAAGTGACATTCAAACACATTTTTCCCGTAATCTCGTGAGAAAACTGACTGGATCTTTGATACTTTTGACATATACGCCAAGTCTAATTCATTAGTGACAGTGAAGATAATCTAATTATTCCCTGCAGCAGGTTCATCAAAGAAATGGGAGGAATGAAAATGAAGGTAGAGGCCTGATGGAGACTTGCAAAGAGAAGAAAGAGGTCATGGTTATAGGCATCTGCTCAAAGTTCAGCCCAGTCCTTTCTGGGCTATTCACAAAAAGCAAAGGCCAAAAGCTTAAATCAGCTGTTTGACAGCCCTTGGGAAGAATAAGGACAGCAGCCAAGCCAGAAGCCACTGAAAAAGAAAGCAACAAAGTAGGAGATAAAGCAAGCATAAAGGAATGTGATCAAGGAAACAGGTCCCAGATGAAAAGGAGCTGCCTGCAAAGCCTAAGTAAATACATGAATAAATAAACACAACATAAATTATACCCATATGAACTTCATACTCTAGCCCAGAATCTGGAGCTTCTTTCAAACACTCACATTTGTCATACTGCCCTTGGGTCACAAAGGGATATTTGGGAGAAGGCAGTTTGTAATTCCCGATTCTTTTTATTTATCATAAGGCCTCACTACAGTATCTGGTTTATTTGCTAGGTACAGATATGCATTTGTGAGATTTATAAAACTGTGTTTGCAGCAAAATGTCTCTGGGGTCAGGTAAGGCAGATCAGCCTTCAGTGCAATCTTGTTAGCGCATCTTACCCCCTTGCCCCCTCAACTCCAGCTCTCCCAACACACACATTTCACACTTCTTTTGTTCCCAGACGTGCCAAATACCGCTGTAAATCACTACAGGACGTTATACTTTTTTTAAAAAAAGGAGAGAGAGAAAAAAAAATTAAAAAGAAAGAAAGGAAAAGAAAAGAAAGATACAGAAATAAACACTAAATCCCAGCGCTGTCACACATTAGAATCTATACCAAGTTGTAGATGTGCATTACCATCACTGGGAATGTCTGGCAAGGCTTACATCTGGAGCTAAATCAAGTTTCCCCATCTGTTGGGTTTGCCTCTTCTACTCAAGTTGTTAATTTTTCAATTGTTTGCAAGAGCAATTTAATAACTGTTGAGAAAATGGGAAATGATAGGCACAAAGGGAACAAGGAATGTAAGGAAAGTCAGCTTGAGACTTCATGATACTGAAAGCACATTCTCTCCATTTACAAACAGCTCACTCCTGTGAGTGTGTGGTATTTCCTTAAGACCCTAAGCCAAACTCCATGTCTGACTCAATTTTATCCAATACATATAACACTCTGTAATTGCTTTGCTGTTTCATAAGGGACCTAAAATAATTTAGCCCCATAAGCTCCATTTGCCTTTGTTTACCACAAATAGAAAGAGCCATGTAAAGCAAAACGTCAAAGTTCCAGATCCCCATGAGTCATTCCCTGAACTCACAGAGAATGGCAGAAAAAAAAATTTCAGAAAAAAGCTTTCAGATGGCCTATACACAAAAAACACTTTGGCAACAAAGATGCCTGAAAAGGGCTTGCAACCATCTCTTGGTAAGAAAATTCATAGAACAGCACTGTGAGCTATTTCAATATGACAATATGAAAGTCTCATGCACTCCTGCTTTTCTTGATCAAGTACGACATTTCTTCCACTCCTACAGATATCAGGGCTTAAAATAGTACTGTTCAACACACTCTACTCAGAAACGTACAATAAACCTCAGGATGAGCCAAGGAATGCTGAAAGAGGTAAGTTCTCATTCCTTACCTGATATTAACTAATGCATGGGTCACCTTGCTAGCTGCTTCTTTCCACTGGCCTGCATTGGTAGAAAGCCTCAGGACTATAAGGAAGAAAAGAAAAAAGATCTGTTAGACCCCCGTATAAAACACAAATATGAGGAATAAAGATACATCTTGGAATAGCTTTATTAGAATAACCAAACAGAGCCTATACCAACATTCCATTTAAAACTTCCTCACCTTAGAGAAAAATATTAAGGCTTATTCTCAACTATCTTCACCAGGATTTTTTTTCTCTAGCTTTTTTTTCACTTTCTATCAAAATACTCCTCTGCCTTGGGTTCCCCTCCATCTACTCGGCTGCCACATTTATCATTTCCCTAATGGCTGGGGTTGATTTAGTGGAAATGGCTGGCTGAATAAGTATCCCCTCTGCTCCATACTTACCTTTCTCCTAAAGGTTTAAGCTAGGTCAAACAGGGCAAATAATCTTGCTAGATAGAGAATGGTCATGTTTCAATCAAGGAGTAACCTGTTTTAGCTCCTATGACTTAACTGTGTGACCTGCAACATGAATCAATAGGAATATCCTTCCCTTTTCTGACCACATTCTATCTCTTCTCCACACTTACCAATAGGAGGAAAGATGATGGAAATATAGAACATCCTCAATCAGCTAAGAGCTTCAGGACCATACATTACAGTATTGATACCACTTTAGAAAAGAGACAAACCAGGACAAGTGCTCCTTGGAAGAGCAAGCACATGTTGGGCACTCCAAGTTTATGTTTTTAATGACGGAATAGTTAATAAGAGCCAAGTTTACTATGTGCCAAGAAGTGAACAAAGTTAGGTTATATGAAAGATAGCAAAGAAATGAAGAAACAGACTCAGAAGAGACAAGTAATTGCTCTAAGTCATTCACATACAGTTGTATGTATCTGAGCTAGAATTTGAACCTGGAGAGTATGACTCTAGAGCATGTACTTACTGTAAATGGTTGAGTATGAACCCTGAAGCCAACTGTCAGAGTCTAGTTCCTGCCCCTGCCATTTACTAAGACAATAATAGCGATACTTACATGAAAGGATTATTATGAAAATTAAATAAGTTAATATATATAAAGCCTTAGATCAGTGTCTGGCACATAGTAAATGTTGTATATTAGCTATTATTATTTAAATAAATGGACTCCCAAACAAATGAATGAATATATCTGAGACTTTCCCAAAGGAAGGAAAGTGGAGCCCAACAAACATTAAGAAATGTGTAACCAATTTGCCTAGGAACTTTATACCTGAGTACCATCACTAGCTATTCCTGCCCGGTATTCTAGCAAGGAGAGTAACAGCAGCAGCTAAATCTGAGGGAAGGCCTATGGCTGTAAGAGGGATAGAAAACTCATCTGGCTGCTCTTCTAGCAATACCTCATTTTTATAAATTCATGCAATTTTATGAAAGAGAGTATGGAAGCCTTAATAAAACATATTATCAGAACATTGCTTTTCTAATTTACAAGATTTAGTGCTGGAGGAGTTGGTATAGTTCCAAGTTAAAGGTCCTTTAATTAACGTATATGTACAAATTTAATCATGTGATGAACACAATTGTTTAAGCAGGTCAGACATATCTTTTCCAACTCAACTGTGAAACTCCTTAAATGTGTTTCATTTGATCCTCCACTAGATCATAAATTCTCTGAGGGTGGGACCAAAACATTTATGGAATTGAGCTGAATTTTCCTCTCCTTAATTCAGAGAGGTATTTAACTCTGTCCATGATTATTTCTCTGTAATATTCTGTCAGCTCTGTTCCTTAGTGAACAGGCACCAGATGACCTCATCACATCACGCATTTCCTTTGGAAATGCCATAGGCTTTTACATTCTTTTCTGTTACCAAATTTAAACACAAAATTATTTCAAAATGCCCTAAAAGCCTCAAGCTAGGGTAATCATTTATGTAGTAAATTATGGTTCACAAAAATAACATATTACACACCCATTTTAAATAGAGAAGTAAGTAATAGTAAAAACTGGAAACAACCATAATTTCCATGAAAAGAATGGTTAAATAAACTAAGCCCATGCTGGAAAAAAAAAAAGATTTAAGAAAATTACAAAAAAAGAAGAATGACACAAAATAGAAGGATAACATGATTACAACCATGTAACACTATGCATACATGTAGGCTAATACACAACTATGAAAATCATAGCACTAGAAAGGAGAGATGGTAAAATTTATTTTTTCCATCTTGATTTTTCTTTTTATTTAGTATTTATAATATCTTTTTTAATGAAAAAAAAACAGTTCAAAATATGGTATCATTCATGGTCAGGGCAGTTCCTTCCTTTGGAGGGCCTACCTATTCAGTGGACTTCACTGCAATAAATTAATGTCACAGGAATATTAAATGTGTGCCTCCATCAAAAATGTTTCAGTGAGCCTTCCTCTTCTAGCCATGACAGAAGAACAAAACATAATTTACCCTCCTACCTTAAATGACAGAACACTGGACAAAACAGATGAAATAACAACTATCAGACACTGGACAACAGGCATACAGAACTGTGATCCCTGAAGAAAAAAAACAAGGTGAGCCCTACGACTACCCCAGCTTACTGCATGGAGAAGTTTCTAGCCTGTGGGACAGGGAGGAGGAACCTATACAGAACCCAGAAGTCTTGGCAAACCAAAGACATAGAGACCAACACTTGGAGAGGCCAAGGCACCTAGAATTTGTGAGACAGAGTACTGTAGAAGAGGGAGTTTGACAAACTCTGGAGGTCTGTAGAAGGGTCCTCTTACATCTTTTGCTGAATACCGATGTGCATATATAGAAGAGGAAAATACTCAAGGCTGGGCACAAAGAACCACTGGAAAGGAAAAGAAATTGTTAAGCTCACAGAGGGCTCCACAAGTAAAATAATTTGTCTTTCCACCAGCAAGAGCAGAAAGACCTCCTCATACACTGGTTGTGAGACAGAGTCTGCAGATGGGTAATGCATTAGCAATGGGGCCAAATTAGCCTACATTAAAGATGGCTCTCAACCTCCCCTGACAACCCTTAAATGCAAACCTGAAAGGATTAAAACTGATTTCCAAATAATGTAACCACATTCTAGAACAAAGTTTAACATTATATAAAAAACAAAATCTAGCACTCACAACATTAAAATCACAATGTCCAAAATCTAATTTAAAACTTACCAGGCATTCAAAGCAGGAAAATATGACCAAATAAGCAAGAGAAAAACCAGTCAATAGAAACAGATCTAAACATGAGAAACATTAGCAGAATTAGTGGAAAAGGACATTAAAACAACTACCGTAAATATGCTCCATATTCTCAGGAAGACTGAGGAAAATACAAATACAATGAGGAAAGAAATGGACATATTAAAAAGAAGTCCAAACAGAACTTCTGAAATGCACACTACACTGGATAAAATGAACTAAGATTAAAGAGATTAACAGCATATTAAAAAATACAGAAGAGGCATCCAAAATGGGAGGAAGAAGTAAGCTGTCACTATTTGCATATGACATGATACTATTTATAGAAACACTAAAGACTCTACCAAAAAACTATTAAAACTAATAAATGAAGGGGTGCCTGGGTGGCTCAGTTGGTTAAGCGACTGCCTTCGGCTCAGGTCATGATCCTGGAGTCCCAGGATCAAATCCTGCATTGGGCTCCCTGCTCAGCGGGGAGTCTGCTTCTCCCTCTGACCTTCTTCCCTCTAATCTCTTCCACATATTCTCTCTCAAAAAAAAAAAATTTTAAAAAAAAAAAAAAACTAATAAATGAATTCAGTAAAGCAGCAAGATACACAATATACAGAAATCTGTGTTTCCATTCACTAGTAACCAATGATCAGAAAGAGAAATTAAGAAAACAATCCCATTTACAATTGCATCAAAAAGAATAAAATACCTAGGAAAAAATTTAAAAGGTAAAAGACCTGTACTCTGAGAATTATAAGACACTGGTGAAAGAAATTGAAGATGACATAAATGGAAAGATATACCATGCTCATGGATTGGAAGAATTAATATTGTTAAAATGTCCATACTACCCAAAGCAATCTACAGATTCAGTTCAATCCCTATCCAAATACCAATAGCATTTTTCACAGAAATAGAGCAAATAATCATAAAATTTGTATGGAACCAAACACTCTGAATAGCCAAAGCAATCTTTTTTTTTTTTTTTTTGCCAAAGCAATCTTGAGAAAGAAGAACAAACCTGGAGGTATCATGCCTCCAGACCTCAAACTATACTACAAAGCTATAGTAATCAAAACAGCATGTTACTAGCACAAAAACAGACACACAGATCAATGAAACACAGTAGAGAATCCAGAAATAAACTCACATATATTAATCTATGACAAAGGAGTCAAGAATATACAATGGAGGGGCGGCTGGGTGGCTCAGTTGTTAAGCGTCTGTCTTCGGCTCAGGTCATGATCCCAAGGTCCTGGCATCGAGCCCCACATTGGGCTCCCTGCTGAGTGGGAAACCTGCTTCTCCCTCTCCCACTCCCCCTATTGTGTTCCTTCTCTTTCTGTGTCTCTCTCTGTCAAATAAATAAATAAAAGAAAAAAGAAAAAAAAAAGAATATACAATGGAGAAGAGACAGTCTCTTCAATAAATGCTGTTTGGAAAACTGGATAGCTATATGCAAAAAAAAAGAAACTGGACCACTTCCTTATACCATATACAATAAACTCAAAATGCATTAAAGACCTAAATGTAAAACTTGAAACCATAAAACTCCTAAAAGAAAATATAGGCAGTAGACTCTTGGACATCAATCTTAGCAATATTTTTTTTGGATCTGTCTCCTCAGGCAAAGGAGAAAAAAGGAAAAATAAACAACTGGGATTCCATCAAAATAAAAAGCTTTTGCATAGAGAAGGAAGGAAAACATCAACAAAACAAACCCACTGAATGGGAGAAGACATTTGCAAATTAATATCCAAAATATATAAAATATATAAAGAATTCCTATAACACAACACCAAAAAAACAATCTAATTAAATAATGAGTGGAAGACTTGAATAGACATTTTTTCAAAGAAGACATATAGATGGCTAATAGCCACGTGAAAAGATGTTCAACACCATACTCATCAGGGAAATGCAAATCAAAACCACAATGAGATATCACCTCACCTGTCAAAACGGCTAACAAAAAAAGACAAGAAATAACAAGCATTGGCAAGGATAGGATGTGGAGAAAAGGGAACCCTCACGCACTGTTGGTAGGAATGTAAATTAATGCAGCCACCATGGGAACATAATTTTTAAAGATTAAAAATTAAAAATAAAAACTACCATATGATCTAGCAATTCCCCTTCTAGGCATTTATCCAAAGAAAACCAAAACACTAATTTGAAAAGATATCTAAAACCCCATGTTCAGAGCAGCATCATTCGTAAGAGTCAAGACATGGAAACAATCTAAGTCGCTATCAATGGATGAATGAATAAAGAAGTTGTGGCATATATATACAATGGAATATTATTCAGCTATAAAACATGAGGAAACCCTATTTGTGACAACAGATGTACCCTAAAGACATTATTCTAAGTGAAATAAGTGACACAGAGAAAGACAAATACTGTATGATCTTACTTACATGTGTAATCTAAAAACAAAACAAACACAAACCCATAAAAAAAGAGATCTGACTTGGGGGTACCAGAGATGGAGGGTAGGGAGAGGGGGAATGGAGGAAGGTGGTCAAAAGATACAAACTTCCAGTTACAGAATAAAGAAGATAAATAAGGGATGGATACTCTACAACAGGAGGATTTAGCTAACACTGCTGTATGATATACAGGAAAGCTATTAAGACAGTAAAATCCTAAGAGTTCTCATCACAAGGAGAAAAAAATTTTTTCCTTTCTTCCTTTTTTCTTTTTATTGTATCTATGTGAAAAGATGGATGTTAGCTGAACCTACTGTGGCAATCATTTCACCATATATGTAAATCAAACCATCATTCTGTATGCCTTAATCTTCATAGTGATGTGTGCCAATTATTTTTCAATAAAACTGGGGGGAAAAATGAAGGTGTGCTGCTACTTCCAGCATGGCAGAGTAAAACCCACTACAGCCTCTCTCTCTTACTGATTACAGCTAAAAGTCCTGTACTGAATTCACAGAGTAACTACCTGGGGGCCCTAAAAATTAAGTATAAGTAGATAGGTTATAGAAGGGAGTCAAAACTTAGAGAAACACCCACAAAAGGAGTTTCAAGTTATCTTTTCTCCTATTTTTCTTTCAGGCTTTCACAGAGATGCATGGTGGAGAAGTTGGGTAGAGGGCTAAAACATCAATAGAAACCTCACCTTTCTGTAGACAGAAACCAGGAAAAGGGGCTTTTGCTGGTCAGAGAACACAGGGAATCCTGGACAAACCAGGAGAAAGTGTTCCCCTAATTCTGCATATAATAGTTGCACAATTCTCAGGCTCATGCCTGAGCTGAGCAAATATGGAACAAAGATACAAGCAACAAAGCAAAGGCTTTAAGAACTGAATGGATATTTGTTTGTTTGTTTTAAAGATTTATTTATTTTGACAGAGCGAGAGACAACGAGAGAGGGAACACAAGCAGGGGGAGAGGGAGAAGCAGGCTTCCCGCCGAGCAGGGAGCCCGATGCAGGGCTTGATCCCAGGACCCTGAGATCATGACCTGAGCTGAAGGCAGACGCTTAATGACTGAGCCACCCAGGTGGCCCCTGAATGGATATTTGGTGGGGTTTTTGTGTGTGTGTGTTTTAAAGATTTTATTTACTTTTTATTTATTTGACAGGGAGAGAGAAAGAGAGCAGGGAGGGACGGGGGGGAGGGAGAAAGAATCTGAAGCAGACTCCACACTGAGTGAGAGGCCTGACGTGGAGCTTGATCCCACGACCTGGAGATCATGACCTGAGCCAAAACGAGGAGTCAGACCCTTAAGAGAATGAGCCACCCAGGCACCCCCTGAATGGATATTTGAACGACAGTCCAAGCCTCAACTAACCCTTGAGTGGTACATGTGTGGACAAGATCCAAAGCAGCACAGAAAAGGCTCTGAAAACTAAACTGGTATTGGAACTACAACCCAGAGAGGTGAGGCAGAACTTGTAGTCTAACCCCATCTGGGTTGACTGCCTCCAAAAACCAAATAAACAAATCTCCAGAGGATTATAATTGAACCCTGAGTCTACACAACGTAACATTAAAAATGTCCAAGATGTAATCCAAAATTATTCAATTATTCTCACAAGAGTCAGTGAACCTAAAGATAGAATAGTAGAAACTATTAAATAAGAAGAACAGAAAAAAATGGGAGTAACCAAATAATGCTTCAGGGAAGAGGGATAATATCAAAAAGCCTAACATCTGTGTAATTGCAGTCCAAGAAAAGGAAGAAGAAAGAACTTGGAGCAGAAAAAATTTTGTAGGGCTGCCTGGGTGGTTTAGTCATTAAACGTCTGCCTTCAGCTCAGGTCATGATCCCAGGTCCTGGGATCGAGCCCCACATTGGGATCCCTGCTCAGTGGGAAACCTGCTTCTCCCTCTCCCACTCCCCCTGCTTGTGTTCCCTCTCTCACTGTCTCTCTCTGTCAAATAAATAAATAAAATCTTTAAAATTTTTTTTAAAAAATTTAAAAAAAGAATGGCCGAAAACTCCCAAATTTAGTAGAGTCAAGAAGCTCAGCAAATCCCAAACAGGATGAACTCACAGAAAAACCATGCCTAGACATATCATAATCAAACTGCTAACAGCCAAAGATAAGGGAAAAAATCCTTAAAAGAACCTAGAGAAAAACAACATATTACAAACAAGGAAAAAAAACTATTAAAATGACCATAGACTTATTTTCAGAAACCATGGGGACCAGAAAAAGAGGAATACCATCTTCAAAATACTTAAAGACAAGAACCTATCAACTCAAATTCTAAATCCAGCAAAAATACCTGAGAAATTAAGGAAAATTTTTAAATCTTGTCACCAGGAGGCCTGCTCTAAAGGAATTGCTAAAGAAAACTTTTAAGGCTGAGAGAAATAATACCAGAAGGAAATTTGAATCTTCTGGAATAAAAAGAGTAACGGAAATGGAAAATATCTATGTAAATATAAAATATTTTTCTCTCTGAAATTTTTAGAATAAGGATGATAGTCACAAGGAAAAATTATAGCATTGTCTGGTAGAGTTTTCAATGTATGTACATGTAATACATACGACAACTATATCATCAAAGTAAGTGTGGGGGTTGGTGATTACAGAACACTATCTAGTAGAAAACTCTTATATTTTATTGAAGTGATAGAACACTGGGAGGGCCTGGGTAGCTCAGTCCGTTAAGCATCCAACTCTTGACCTCAGTTCAGGTCTTGATCTCAAGGTCATGGGTTTCAAGCCCCACAACGGGCTGCATGCTGGGCATGGAGCCTACTTAAAAAAAAAAAAAAAAAAAAAAGAGAGAGAGCCATGTTAAACATAAAAATATAGATAAGTTAATAGTAAAAGGATAGAAAAAGGTAAACATGGAGGGGCGCCTCGGTGGTTCAGTCGTTAAGCATCTGCCTTCGGCTCAGGTCATGATCCCAGGGTCCTGGGATCGAGCCCCACATTGGGCTCCCTGCTCCGCGGGAAGCCTGCTTCTCCCTCTCCCATTCCTCCTGCTCGTGTTCCTGCTCTCGCTGTGTCTCTGTCAAATAAATAAATAAAATCTTTAAAAATAAATAAATAAATAAGGGAAATATGGAGACACTAAGCAAAAAAGAAAAACCAGGGGTGCCTGGCTAGCTCAGTCGGTATAGCATACAACTCTTGATCTCAGAGTTGTGGGCTTCAGCCCCACACTGGGTATAGAGATTAAAGATAAAATCTTTGAAAAATGGGGGAAAAAAGAGAAAAACCACAATGGCTGTATTAATATCAGACCAAACAGACTTCAGAATGAGGACTATTACCAGAGATAAAGAGGGACATTACACAATGATAAAAGGGTTAACTCACCAAGATATGATAATCCTAAATGTGTACACATGTGACAGCAAAACTATAAAATATATAAACCAAAAAGTGAAAGAACTGAAAAAATAAACAAACCTACAATTAGAGTTAGAGACTGCAACAGTCCTCTCTGTCCCTTTAGAACAAGTACACAAAAAAATACGTGAAAACAGACACCGTATCAAACAACTTGACCAAACTGAAACTTACAGAACAGTCTACTCCAAGAGCAAAATCAAGTGCAGAAGAGTCATTTACCAGGATGGACCATATTCTGGGCCATAAAACAAATCTCAATAAATTTCAAAGGACTGAAATCACATAAAGAATATCCTTGGAGCAAAATAGAATTAAACTAAATATTACTAACAGAAAGATACTTGAAAAAATTTAAAAATCCCCAAATTGGGTGCCTGGGTGGCTCAGCTGGTTAAGCGTCTGCCCTGGGCTTGGGTCATGATCCCAGGATCCCAGGATCCAGCCCTGTGTTGGGCTCCCTGCTCAGCAGAGAGCATGCTCCTCCCTCTCCCTCTGCTGCTCCCCCTGCTTGTGCTGTCAAATAAATGAATAAAATCCTTAAAAAAATTAAAATAAAATTCCCCAAATATTTGTAAATTAAACAAAATAGTCCTAAATAATCCAAAGGTCAAAGAAGAAATCACAAGGGAAATCAGAAAGGATGCTGAACTTGAATGACAACATAAACACAACAAATGAAAATGTTTGAGATGCAACTAAAGTAGTATTTGGAGGGAAATTGATAGGACTGAGTATTTGTATTAGGAAAAAACAAAAGTCTCATATGAATGACCTAAACTTTCACCTTAAGAAACTAGCAAAACTCAAAGGAAGCAACAAGAAGGAAATTAAGAGCAGGAATCTATGAAATAGAAAACTAAAAACCAAGAGAGACAAAACAAACAAACAAAAAACCACTATGAAACCAAAAGCTAGTTCTTTGAAAAAAAAATATCAATAAACCTGAAAAACATATAGCCAGACTGACCAAGAAAAAGAAAAGACATAAGTTATCAAAATCAGGAATGAAAGAAAGAAAAGACTCTACAGACATTAAAAATGAATATTACAGTGGTGCCTGGGTGGCTCAGTTGGTTAGGCAACTGCCTTCGGCTCGGGTCATGATCCTGGAGTCCCAGGATCAAGTCCTCCATCAGGCTCCCTGCTCATCTGCTTCTCCCTCTGACCCTCCTCCCTCTCATGTGCTCTCTCTCTCATTCTCTCTCAAATAAATAAATCTTTTTTAAAAAATGAGTATTACAAACAACTATATGCCCATAAAACCTATGAGTTAATGAAATAAAACAAATTCCTTGAACGATACAACCTTCCGAAAGCCACTCTGAAGAAACATATAATTTAAATAGTCTTAGATCTAGTAAAGAAATTGGGTTTACAGTTAAAAACCTTCCAAGAAAGTAAATTCCAGGCCCAGCTCGCTTCACTGACAAATTCTACCAAATATTTAGGAAAAAAAATAATACCACCTCTAATCAAATTCTTCCAGAAAATAGATGAGAGAATTATATGAGGTCAACATTACCTGATACTAAACCCAGAAAATGACATTATAAGAAAATAAAATTACAGACCAGTATCCCTCATGAATATGGGCAAATAAAATCCAGCAACACATAAAAATGATACTAAGTTTAAAAAAAAGATAGGAGTGCGTGGGTAGCTCAGTTAGTTAACATCCGCCTTTGCCTTAGGTCATGATCTCAGGATCCTAGGATTGAGCCTTGCTCAGGCTCCCTGCTCAGCAGGGGAGTCTGCTTCTCCCTCTCCCTCCACTGCATGTGCTCTGTCATGCACCCTTTCTCTCTCAAATAAATAAAATCTTTTAAAAAATTAAAAAATTAAAGAAATAATAAGTTACAATCATGTGGGGTTGGTTCAACATTCAAAAATTAATCAATCACTATATCAACAGTTTATAGTAGGAAAACCATGTTATCATCCCAATAAATGCTAAAATTTTTAAGATTTTATTTATTTTATTAAAAAAAGAGAAAACATGCACGTGAGTGGGGGGAGGGGAGAAGGAGGGGGAAGAATCCCAAGGAACCTCCACACCGAGCTCGGAGCCCAACACAGGGCTTGACTTCACAACCCTGAGATCATGACCTGAGCCAAAACCAAGAGTTGGATGCTCAACTGACTGAGCCACCCAGGTGCCCCATGCTAAATTTTTTTTAGAGATTTATTTATTTATTTATTTGAGAGAGACAGAGAGAGCATGAGTGGGACGGGGGCAGAGGGAAAAGCAGACTCCTCACTGGCCAGGGAGCCCAGTGGGTCTCGATCCCAAGACCCTGAGATCATGACCTGAGCCGAAATCAAGAGTCAGATGCTTAACTGACTGAGCCATCCAGGCGCCCCTATGCTAAAATTTTAAAACAGAATCTGACATTCATTAATGAGAATAACTCTCAGGAAACTAGAAACAAAAGGGAATTTCTTCAGCCTGATAGAGGGCATCTATGAAAAAACCAATAGCTAATGTCACACTTAATGAAGTACTGAATCCTTATTATCTTAAGATTGGTAAAAAGGCAAGTATATCCATTCTCACCACTCTGATTTAATATACTACTAGAGGTCCTAACCAGTGAAATAAGACAAGAAAAAGAATTAAATGGCATACAGATTAGAATGAAAGGAATAATAAAACTCTTTTATTCCCAAACTACATAGCTATTTACATAGAAAATTCTAAAAAGATTACAAACTACTAAATCTAATAAGTGAGTTTACCAAGATGACAAATTCGGAAATCAATAGTCTTTCTATATATTAGCAATGAGCAAATAAAAATTGAAATTCTAAAAAATACCATTTTCAATAGCACCAAATTCCATGAAATGGGTTGAGATAAATTTAATAAAATATGTGCAATATGTTTGATGAAAAAAATCAAAGAAGACATCAATAAATATTCACGGGCTATAAGATGTATTACTAAGATGTCAATTTTTCCCAAAATGATCTATAGATTCATAATATTTTTTTAAAAAAGATATTTATTTGAGAGAGAGAGAAAAAGACAGGGAGAGAGCACAAGCAAGGGGAGGGGCAGAGGAAGAGGAAGAAGCAGACTCCCTGCTGAGCAGGGAGCCCAGCAGGGCTCAATCCCATGACCTGAGATCATGATCCAAGCCCAAGACAGACACCTAACCAACTGAGCCACCCAGGCACCCCTAGATTCATCATAATCTAAATCAAAATTTTAAAAAACCTTAATCAAAATTCCAGTAGGGTTTTAACAAAAACACACTTAAATTTATATGAAAAAGTATCTAAGATAGCTAGAACAATTTTGAAACAGAAGAACACAGTTGAGGAGCACCTGGCTGGCTCAGTCAGTGGAGCATGAGGCTCTTGATCTCAGGGCTGTGAGTTCACGTCCCACATTGGCTATAAAAGATTACTTAAAAATAAAATCTTTAAAAAAATCTTGGGGTGTGTGGGTGGCTCAATCAGTTAGGCATCAAGCTCTTGATTTCAGCTCAGGTCATGAACACAGGATTGTGAGATGAAGCTCCGCATCGGGGTCCAGGCTCAGCGAGGAATCTGTTTCTCTCCTTCTCCTTCTCCCTCTCCCTCTGCCCCTCCTCCCGCTCACACTCTCTCTCTCTCTAAAACAAAACACTTAAAATCCTTTAAAAAAAAAAACAACGTTGAAGGACTCACACTATCTCTTTCAAGACTTACTTTTATAGCAATCAAGAAGTCAGTGTTATTTGTGAAAGGAGAGACACATATAGCAACAGAATAGAATATTTACATATGTAAAGTCACTTGATTTTTGACAAAAATCAATTCAATGGAGAAAGTCTTTTTTTTGTTGTTTTTTAAAGATTTTATTTGTTTGACGGAGAGAGAGACAGCCAGAGAGGGAACACAAGCAGGGGGAGTGGGAGAGGGAGAAGCAGGCCTCCCACAGAGAAGGGAGCCCGACGTGGGGCTCGATCCCAGGACCCCGGGATCATGACCTGAGCCGAAGGCAGACATTTAATGACTGAGCCACCCAGGCTCCCCCATGGAGGAAGTCTTTCAACAAATGGTGCTGAAACAAGTGGACATGCATAGTCAAAGCATGAACCCCAATCCAAACCCTGCAGTATATAGAGAAATTAACTTGCACTGAATCTCAGATCTAAATGTCAGGTACTAAAACTATAAAACTTCTAGAAAAAAGAGAGAGAATCATTTTATCTTTGGGTTAGAGAAAGATTTCTTAGATATTACACGAAAAGCACAAACCCATAAAAGAAAAAGTTAATAAACTGTATTTATCAAAATTAAAAACTTCTTCGATAGTTTGCAACTGAGTCCAAGAAAAATGGAAATCTGCTAGCTGGATTTTAACAAAAATCTTTCCCTAATTGGTGGATGAGACTGAAAAATAAAATGGGGCGCCTGGGTGGGTCAGGTGGTTAAGTGTCCAACTCTTGGTTTCAGCTCAGGTCATGATCTCAGGGTCATGCGATCAAGCCCCGCATCAGGCTCCATGCTTAGCACGGAGTCTAGTCAAGATTCTTTTCCCTCCCTCTCCCTTCTCCTCTACTCCTCCCCCTGCTCAAGCTCACGCATGCTCCCTCTCTCTCTCAAATAAATAAAATTTAAAAAAAAAGAAAAGAAAAAACAAACAAAAATGTCTTCAATAGACATTGTTAAGAAAATGAAAATACAGGGATGCCTGGGTGGCTCAGTGGGTTAAGCATCTGCCTTCAGCTCAGGTCATGATCCCAGGGTCCTGGGATCAAGTCCGGCATTGGGCTCCTTGCTCAGGGGGGAGCCTGCTTCTCCCTCTGCGTGCCGCTCCTGTGCTCTCTCTCTCTGACAAATAAATAACAAAATCTTAAAAAAAAAAAAAAAAAGAAAATGAAAATACAAGCTAAAATCTGGGAGAAAATATTTCCAAAACACATAACTGATAAAGGACTACTGTGCAAAATATACAAAGAAACCTCACATCTCAAAAACAAAAAACAAACAACCAATTCTCCTTAGAGGAGAACTCTAAATAATCTATGTAGATACTCTCCCCTCAAGGAAGTGGAGCTTAACCTCCCCACCCCCACTACCAACTTCAGTGCTGAGTGTATTTAGTGACTTGCTTCCAAAGAACAGAGTATGAAAAGGGAGGAAAAACCACAACTCTGCAGTGGAGAAACTTTGCAAATAGTACCCTAACCAAGTGATAAAGGTTAATATCGCCAGTGGTAAGTCATGTTGATAACATAACATCCAAATGTTATGGAAAGGCCAATTTGACTTTGTGGCATTCTTCCTGAAAAGCCAGGACCCGAGTCCAACCCTGAGTAAATCATGAGAAAGACCAAAATTGAGCAAGAGTCTCCTGAAAACTGTCAAGGTCATGAAAAACAAACACTAAGAAACTGTCAGACAAGAAGAGACTAAAGAGATATTAGAACTACATGTAAAATAGATGGAATCCTGGAATACAGTAAGGACATCAGAAGAAAAATTAATAGAATCCAGGGGCACCTGGTGGCCCAGTCGTTAAGCGTCTGCCTTCGGCTCAGGTCATGATCCCAGGTCCTGGGATCGAGCCCCGCATCAGGCTCCCTGCTCCATGGGAAGCCTGCTTCTCCCTTTCCCACTCCCCCCGCTTGTGTTCCCTCTCTCGCTGTGTCTCTCTCTGTCAAATAAATAAATAAAATCTTTAAAAATAATTAATAGAATCCAAATACAGTCTAGAGTTTAGTTTGTGTGTGGGTGGTAGGAAAAAAAACACATATCATAAAATTTACTGTCTTAGCCATTTTTAAGTGTATTATTCAAAAGTGTTAAGTATGCTCACATTGTTGCAAAACAGATCTCCAGAACCTTGCAGAACTGAAGCTCTATACCTATTAAACAACCACCTTTGCACCCTCCCCCCATCCCTTGGTAACCACCATTCCATCTTCTATATCTACAAATTTGACTATTTTAGATACCTCACATAAGTGGGACCGTACAATATTGTCCTTTTGTGGACTGGTTTATTCACTTAGCATGATATTCTCAACGTTCATCCACACTGTAGCATGTAACAGATTTCCTTCCTTTTCAAGACTGCATATATCCATTCATCCATTAATGGACATTTGGGTTGCTTTCATCTCTTGGCTATTGTGAATAGTGCTCCTATGAACATGGGTATGCAGTATTTTTTTTTTAATGGGCAAAAGATCTTCAAAACCAAAGAAGATGGCAAGTAAGAACAGAAAAGATGTTCAACATCATTATTCATTAGGGAAATTCAAATTAAAACCATAACGAGATATTCCCACACACCTGTAAGAAGCCAAAAACAAACCAACCAACCAAAAACCAGTACTGGCCGGAGGGACTATAACTCATATATTGCTGAAGGGAATGTAAAATAGTACATCTATTTGGAAAACAGTCTGGTGTTATTCTTTATAAGAAACATATACTTGGGCACCTGGGTGGCTCAGTTGGTTCAGCAACTGCCTTCGGCTCAGGTCATGATCCTGGAGTCCTGGGATTGAGTCCCGCATCGGGCTCCCTGCTCAGTGGGGAGTCTGCTTCTCCCTCTGACCCTCCCCCCTCTCATGTGCTCTCTCTCTCTCTCTCTCTCTCATTCTCGCTTTCTCAAATAAATAAATAAAATCTTTAAAAAAAAAAAAAACATATACTTAACCATGACAGCCAAAAACCCATTCAGAGGTATGTAACCAAGTGAAATGAAAGCCTGTGTTCACATAAAACCCTGCACAATGATGTTCACAGGGGCTTCATTCATAATCGTTAAAAACTGGAAACCTCCCAAATGTCCTTCAACCGAGAAATGGATAAACTAAGCTGGCATAGTCCTACAACGGGTATTATTCCATGATAAAAAGGAATAAACAGGGGCGCCTGAGTGGCTCAGTCGTTTAAGCGTCTGCCTTTGGCTCAGGTCATGATCCCAGGGTCCTGGGATCAAGTCCTGCATCAGGCTCCCTGCTCGTGCTCTCTCTCGCTCTCTCAAATAAATATTTTTTTTTAAAAAAAGGAATAAACTACTGATACATGCATCAACAGGGATGAATTTCAAATAAATTACTATGTAAAAGAAGCCAGATTCAAAAGACTATACAATCTCATCTTTGGTGTTTTTTTTGAAAAAACAAAACTATGAAAAAAAGGAAAAAGAAAAACTCTGACACCAGGAAACAGATTCGTGGCTGCTGAGGGTTTAGGGTGAGTGAAGGAGTTGACCTCACAAGAGCACAAGAGACATTTCCGGGATGATGAAACTCTTTTATATCTTGATTTTTTGTGATAATTATACTTTTATACACATTTGTCCAAACTCAGAACAGTACATTGAAAACCATACATGTAAATTATACCTTTAAAAACTTGACTTAAAAAACTAAATGTTTTTGGGGCGCCTGGGTGGCTCAGTTGGTTAAGTGACTGCCTTCGGCTCAGGTCATGATCCTGGAGTCCCAGGATCGAGTCCCGCATCGGGCTCCCTGCTCAGCGGGGAGTCTGCTTCTCCCTCTGACCCTTCCCCCTCTCATGTGCTCTCTCTCTCAAATAAATAAATAAATAAAATCTTAAAAAAAAAAAAAACAACTAAATGTTTTAGGGCACCTGGGTGACTCAGTCAGTTAAGCATCTGCCTTTGGCTCAGGTCATGATCCCAGGGTCCTGGGAACAAGTCCTGCATCGGGCTCCCTGCTCAGCAGGGAGTCTGCTTCTCCCTCTGACCCTACCCCCTGCTCGTGATCTCTCTCTCACTCTCTCTCTCAAACACATAAATAAAATCTTAAAAAAAAGTTTTTTCATCATACTTTATACAAAATGGAAAGCACTGAAACATGCTCTTTGTTGTGTTTCATTTAGTGAAATTTTTCATTTTCCTATTTGTGATCTCCTGGTTCACATTTTAATTGCCTTGGCAGATTTGAGCATGCCCAGATATCCTCTCTTATCTTGTTGCTGTAGCTACAAGGGCTTACCTCATTTGACTATGCACATGGCCCAGTTGAGTAGGTATGTCAGGCTTCTATAAAATATCTCCCCACTCCAACTCTCCTTCCTTTCCTCATTGAAAGACATATTTATTCAACTATAAATGGATGCTAAGGCCTCTGAGGCAGCTCTTCACCCTTGGAAAATTTTACATTCTTGAAAACAAAGATATTAATAAAGCTGGGTGGACACAAAACCACATCAGGAACACTGAGAATTTGGCAATAGAAGTCTGCTAAAGGGTTCTCATGGAAGACTTCCTAGCTTCTAAAAAAAGACCATGTGTCTTGATATGACAACTGGAACTTGTTATTCTCAGGAGAGCTGACCTGATGCTAAAGCTATTATACTAAGAAAGAAAGTGGAGAAACAGAAAACACCCAGGTCCTTGAGCATCAGATCACATCTTTCTGGAAGTGTCATTCCTTAGAATTCTTGCAAAGTGAAATAATTTTCCTATTGTTCAAGGTAGTTTAAGTCAGAGTTTTTTGATACTTGCAGGTGAAAACATCCTACTAATACAAGGCCCTACTCCCACTGCCTAAGATGTCATAGCAAAGCTATATGTGGTTCTTAAAAGTTTTCTCTACTGCTCTAAAAAAGAAAATCTATTAGAAAAACATTTTGTCAGGGCGCCTGGGTGGCTCAGTCGTTGAGCGTCTGCCTTCGGCTCAGGTCATGGTCCCAGGGTCCTGGGATGGAGCCCCACATCGGGCTCCCTGCTCGGCGGGAAGCCTGCTTCTCTCTCTCCCACTCCCTCTACTTGTGTTCCCTCTCTCTCTGTGTCTCTCTCTGTCAAATAAATAAATAAAATCTTTATAAAAAAAAAAGAAAAAGAAAACAATTTTGTCCTTCTAGGCAATCCTTCTTTTCTACTGTTTGCTTCTACTCTTTCTCCTAGTACTTGTTCCAAATCCCCTCTAGTTTGCACATGATATGGGAGAGAGTTTTTACTAATAGTCCCAACAAAAGGGATAAAGCAAACCAATCTGTAGTGACAGGAAGCAGACTGGTGGTTGCCCAGAGATAGAAAGCAAGGGATAGAGGTGGTAAGAGGTGGTAGGAGGGACATAAGGGGATAAAGGAAACTTTTGGTAGGTGATGGATATGTTCATTATCTTGAGTGTAGTGAAAGCTTCGTGTATATAAATATATATATATGTCAAAACTTATCAAAAATTGCATACTTTAAACAAGTGCAGTTTATTATATATCAATTATACCCAATAAAGCTAGTAAGTGAGGATTTGGGGGTTTTTTTTAAAGCTTTAGTGAGGGGCTGTTTCTGTGCAATCTACAGAAACCTTTCCTGACCTTTCAAATTCCAGGCAGGTTTGTAGACTCTTCACTCAAATTTACAGGAATACATGTCCTCTTTCAAGAAATAAGTTATATTTACTATGGCCACAGAGTAAATTTTCATTGAGCCAATCACCAAAAGGATGGCAAGAGAGATTTTTATCTACTGCCCACTTCTTCTTGTAGGTTATGCTAAAAATACGTAGGTACATTAAAACTCTTTAAAATCCTGTACCTTCTCAAATCACACAATGTTCCTTTGGGATCCAAGCTCTTCTATTTGCCGCTGTCAATTTCCACCCACTCTTTCACTCCCATCTCACTGGCAGTCACTAAATCCACAAGCCTCCCTTTCTTTCTCTCACACAAACATAAGGGCTATAGGGCTGCTAACCAGCTTTGTCCTGAGATGAATTTTGAGTTTCCAAAAGCAAAGAACTCCACATATAACTTCCTATTGCCTGAGAAGAGACTTCTAGATTTCTGTGCCAAGCAGGAAACCAAGCAACTAGAAGAGAATCTTTCGTAGTCTTCTCCTCTTACATGCCAAAAATCGCAGCTGATGGCGGGGAGGGGAGTAAAAAGAAAAGACAGCTTACCCATAGAGTAGAGGTTGTCAAAGCTCTGGTGCATGCGGATAATCTCATAGTAGAGTTCATCATAGCTGCTGGGAGTGGGCAGGAATGTGTCGCCATATGTGATAAACATATTAAATAGGTTCACAATCTAAAAAAGAAGCAAATGGGGCGCCTGGGTGGCTCAGTCAGTTAAGTGTCTGCCTTTGCTCAGGTCATGATCCCAGGGTCCTGGGATAGAGCCCTGCATCGGGCTCCCTGCTCAGCAGGAAGCCTGCCTCTCCCTCTCCCACTCCTCCTACTTGTGTTCCCTCTCTCGCTGTATCTCTCTCTGTCAAATAAATAAATAAAATCTTTAAAAAAAATTAAAATAAAATAAAATAAAAAAGAAGCAAAAGCCCATACACAGGCATCGCGTTATGAAGACCAGAAGGGTACTATCAGTAGCATACTGTAGCCAGTTCTTATTGGCTTGTAAGAACTGTTAAATTTGCAGGAATTTTGTGAGCTGGTTGTTTAACAAAAAAGCCTTTATTACAAATTGACATATAAACTTACAATTCAATAAATTACATTAAAATGAAGGTAATACTCAAACTTACAACTTCCTATTTTCTATCTTTTAGTATTATTTATGTTCTTGAGATTAATTTACACTTCTTATACCTGTGTGGTGGGAATATCACATAATGGTGTGTTATTGTTCATCTCCCCAGCTCTGCATTCAACAATGTCACATTATTAGCTTGAAATTGGCCATGATGGGAATAGTTGTACCATAGAAATCCACAAATGCTACAAATCAGGGCTTTTTCCCCTCAAATGTTAAACATTTATGAACACACTGGGTAACATCCTGAGAAGACAGTCAAAATGCACAATTGCCCTCCTTCTACCCCAAATAACCAGTCAGATAAACAGGCATCTGTAATGTCCCTCTGAAACCAAGTGCAGCCATGATGGAACCATTCATCTGGCTGGGACACCTCCAGAGGCTTTGCTCTGTACCAACATAGAGACTATAGTAGCCTAATAGTTCAGTCTCTCACCGGGGACCAAGGCTCACAGAGATCTGACCCATACCTGTCCCCACCAAACAGTACATTCTCATGAAAGAGAAAGAGTCTCAAGTTTGCCAAAGACATAGGTGAGAGAGGAAGAGTGGGAAGCACCAGTATAGAGATTCAAATCCAAAAGGAAAATAAAGGCCCGACTCCCCCTATGCCTTAGTCCCCAGAATACTAGCTCCTGTTTCAACCTGGCCTATCTATCTTAGGGTATGGCTTCAGAAAAAGGGGAAAAAATGTTTTTAATTGAAGTACAATTGACACGTTATATTAGTTTCAGGTGTATAACATAGTGACTCAAGTCTATGCATCATGCTCTGCTCACCACAAGTGGAACTACCGTTGGTCACCATGTAACACCATTACAACACCACTGACTATACTCCCTATGCTGTACCTTTTATTCCCATGACTTATTCTTTCCACAGCTAGAAGCCTGTACCTCCCACTTCCCTTAAGAAATATTTTTTTTGTTACTCACCATAAGGGCTAATGTAAAAATGTTGTGTTTGGCCAGAAGTACAGTCTCATTTGACATAAGGAACTTCAACAAATTTATCAAGGCTTTAAAAAAAAAAAAAAGACATCAATAAGGTATTCAAAGAATAATTAATAAAGTTAAATCAAACAATGAAAATAGATTGAAGAAATCCAAATAGGGCTAGAACAAGTAAGTCACAGCTACCAAGAATTTTTTAAAAGCAGGTAAGGCAGATGTATCTAAAGCAAGCAGTGACCTTCCCAAGCACATATCTGTTCATCTGCCCATAGAAGGTTTTTAAAAATCTACTTCTTTGTACTTTTTTTTTTGATACTATTAGTTTATCATAAAAGAGAGACACAAAAATTACATGATGAAAGATTATACAACTTCAATGGAATGGGCAGCTTTACTTAATGCCATTTCAATAATGATTTCTTTCAGTCTACAAACTTTCTGAGAATGTCACCATCTCTAAATAAGAAATAATCCTTATCATCTAGAACTACTTTGGTGCTTCCATAATCTGAGAGAAGAACTTGATCTTGAACTTTCATACTAACTGGTTGAATTTCTCTACCCTTTCCTTTAGAGCCCAATCTAACAGCTACTACTGTTGCTTGCAATACAGTTCCCTGAGATTTTTCTGGAAGCGTAATGCCTCCTCTGGTTACAGTTTTGGCAGCTGTCCTTTCAACTAAAAGTTGGCCAAAAAGGGGAAGAAACTTTCTAAACACCTGTCCTGCCATGACTCCAGCTGCTGCAAGGGAGACCCACAGTTTGATCTCTTTGTGCCACTTCTTTAATAGCAATTAAGCTTGGAAATCTGACTACAAAAAGGACATCTTAGGGGCTCCTGGGTGGCTCAGACAGTTAAGCTTCTGATTCTTGGTTTTGGTTCTGGTCATGATCTGATGCATCCAGCTCTGTGCTCAGTGAGGAGTCTGCTTGAGATTCTCTCCCTCTGCTCTCTCCCCTCCTCTCTAAAATAAACAAACGTTTAAAAAAGGGGGGGGCGCCTGGGTGGCTCAGTCGTTAAGCGTCTGCCTTCAGCTCAAGTCATGATCCCAGAGTCCTGGGATCGAGCCGCACATCGGGCTCCCTGCTCCGCGGGAAGAGAGAAGCAGGCTTCTCTCACTCCCACTCCCCTGCTTGTGTTCCCTCTCTTGCTGTATCTCCCTCTGTCAAATAAATAAATAAAATCTTAAAAAAAAAAAAAGGACCTCTTAGTATTCTAAATTTACTCCCACACAGTGATTTCCCCACCAAATTTGTTCAATTTATAGATCGAAATGAGGATCCCCCTCTCATCCTAGGCTAATGGCATGTCATTTCACAATGTTTTAGCTATGCATTTGTTTCAAACATCATGGCTAAGAGGGGCATCTTTCAATTCTAACTGCTCACCAGATGTGCCAACTATATTGCACTTCAGCTCTGGATGGGAAGAGAGCTCATGAAGAGGAAAAAAAGCCCCTAACTGTTCAAACAAAAGTGCAGCTTACCCTTTCCTCTCTCAACCATGACAACATTTACCAAAAAGGTCCCCTTTCTCCCTGATATGCTTAATGAGGACTAAAACCCAGGTAACCTCAGTTAAAAGACTGACTGCCAAATACCTAGCTTAACACTGTAGGTATAAAGACATTTTTGCAAATAAATATTAAGCATAAAAGAAATCATCAGATGCCTGTTCTCTTTCACCCACAACCATGAAGTAAATCCTACTTCTGTGCCCATCATGACTATTGCCACTGTACCTACCTCCCCTACTTGATGGGAAACTATGAAGAAGGGGTTCAGCAGCTGCAACCAATTGGTGGTCCTTCTGTCTTCTCCCCCTAAACCTTCTCTACTCCCACAGACACAAAAAAAGACTTGACCTCTCCTTTTCTAAGACCGTATCTGCTTCTTTGCCGGCAAAGAAGTCCATTCTCCCATGCTGTCTGAGCTTTGTGTGAAGTTTACTACCCTTCGAGAAGAGATGTGAGCTTTGATTTGAAACAGCAGGGAATGATGAGTAGGAGTAAGACTCTCCAGATACTTGCTGCCTGCCACACAACACTCCTTACTCTCAACCTCTGAAATCACAGGTACAGAAAAGAAACAGCAGGCAAGGAAAAGTACAAGGGCCTGTCTACGTTCTGTTTCTAAAGCCTGAATCTTCCCCTCAAATGGCAAAAAAGCCTTGCTAGAGATGAAGGTCACAGGCATCCTCATTTATGAACTCTTCACCCTTGCACTGACTCAAGTTCTCTGAGGTTTCATAATGGAAAGGCAAATGATAGGCAGCTGGCCCTTTTGATGTCTGTTAACAAGCAAACTGCTGGACTAGACCCCAAAAAAAGCTCCATAGGAGCCCATTCTGGATCACACGACCTGCTTAACTACTACCAGGAGCTCAGGGAATGAAGGGGACTAGCTAAAATCCATATAAAAATGACTAACCCAGCCCAAACCTCTCTCTTTAATGAAGATCATCTTGCGGAGTTATTTAAGGGCTGCCCACTCTACCTGCTACTCCCCGAGCTTATCAAGCCCTGTTAATGGGTAAATTACCTGACAATCAGACTCTAAAAACTCACAGGAGACAAGAGAAAAGGATGGGTAAGAGCACGTGGCACTGGGTAGAACAGCAAAACATAATGGCTGGAGAGAGACAAAGCAGCTTTTGCACACATCCAATCAATGAGGGCTTCTGTCCCTAGCACACACAGCACAAAGATGCAGCCTCAGCAGAGGTTATGTGGTAATTAAGGAGCAGAAAACCTGGAGAAAAGGAAGTGGGAGCAATGATTTATTGCTCCTCTGCTGGACTACAGCTAGTTTTGATCTCTGGGATTCAGAGTCAGGGATGACAAAGTGATAAATAAAAGGGGAGAAAGAGAGCAATTCTGGCACAGGCCAAGAGGCAACCTGTGTCCCAACTACCACAGATATCAGTGAAGCCAAACAGTTTTGAGAAGGAGAATTCAGCACTGCAATACTCTGAGAGTCAATGCCAGGGAGAACCTGCATTCTACCCCTGGTAATTCAGGCAGACCCCTACTCCGCCCCCCACCCCAACCTCCAAAAAGGCCAGAGTTTTCTCACCTGGAAGTGGTCATTCTCTAGAGGAAATTTAATAGGCAGAGAAAATGAACAAAGCAACCTTAAAATTGGCTCCCACAAGCCTCTGACATCAGGGACCACAATTCCTCCCCAAGACGAAATGCCCCAACATCCCATGGAATAGTGCTTTTTGAAAATCCTTAATCATCACCCTGATTTTGCACTCATTCTGTCAACTGTTTGGTGTCCTCTACATCACCACACACACATGGTCTGCTATCCTTTGACCTGATGTATTGGAAGTTCTAAGTCTGTGAGGTTTCAGCATAGCTGATTTTTGGAACTAGAAAGGACTTTAGAGATCATGTAATCCAGTTCCTTCATTTTTGGATTAGAAAACACTTCTTCCCCCCACCACCCCAAGTACCTAGTGACTAATCTGAGACTAGAACCTGGTCTCCTGTTTAGCGTTCTTTTTGCCATTCCACTAAGATTAAATAAAGGTGCCAGATGGAGTTAAATGTTAAAGGGAGGGAAGCTTACCTATAAATGGTGTGCTTAGATTTGCTGACTACACTGTTCCCAACATTTCTCTTGACTCTGGTTTATAACTTTCTCCACCTAATGGCTATTTCATGAATCTGGTCCACTCTTTCTCTTGGTCCTGAGCTACTTATTAAGAGTACAGGTGCATGGGGTGCCTGGGTGGCTCAATCGTTAAGCGTCTGCCTTCGGCTCAGGTCATGATCCCAGGGTCCTGGGATCAAGCCCCGCATTGGGCTCTCCGCTCAGCAGGAAGCCTGCTTCTCCCTCTCCGACTCCCCCTGCTTGTGTTCCCTCTCTCTCTGTCTCTTTCTGTCAAATAAATAAATAAATAATCTTAAAAAAAAAAGTACAGGTGCTCAATACCTTGTTATTACCTTTTTACTGCCCATTCGCAACACTAAAAGACTCCCAAGTAGCTTCCCTCAGCATCAACTGCCTCAGCAGGGCCTCTGTATCTGCTCTCCTCACTCTTCTCTAGAGCTCACCTGTCACACACCTTTTTCCACTTTTCTCTGTTTCTGCCTCCTTTGTAGTATCTTAGAAGAAAGAAGAAAGAAAGAAAGAAAGAAAGAAAGAAAGAAAGAAAGAAAGAAAGAAAGAAAGAAAGAAAGAAAGAAAGAAAGAAAGAAAGGAAGGAAGGAAGAAAGAAAGAAAGAAAAGAAAAGAAAAGAAAGAAAGGGGAAGGGAGGGAGGGAAAGAGAGGGAGGAGGGAGGGAGGATGGGAGGGAGGGAGGGAGGGAGGGAAGGAGAGAAACAGCACGTAACTGTCAACTAAAACTGTTGCTATCCCCCTCGCTCAGCTTTGTCCTCTTTAAAACTAAGATCTGAACATGGAATGTGATTGGATCTGGACTTTAAAGGGAGCCAAGGGCACCTGGGTGGCTCAGTCAGTTAAGTGTCCAACTCTTGATTTCAGCTCAGGTCATGATCTCAGGATCGTGAGGTTGAGCCAGTGTCAGGCTCCCCACTCAGCAGGGAGTCTGCTGGAGATTCTCTCTCCCTCTCCCTTTGCCCCTCCCCCTGCTCGTGCACACGCACATGCTCTCACTTGCCCTCTCTCTAAAATAAATAAATAAATCTTAAAAAAAAAAAAAAATAAAGGGAGCCAAGATCCCCTTTCTTTATGCAAAATCAGAACTGAAACAAAACAAGACAAATACACTGGTATAAATAATTAACAGCCAGGCTTATTCATAAGCTGTTATGGTATAGAGCTATGCATAGGATTTAACTGCAGGCCAAAGAAGAGAACAGCTTCTTACCAGACAGGGGCAGGTCAAGGACAGTAGAGAACTGGCACTTGGGATCTCAGCGCCAACGCGTAAGTAGCACAGAGCTCATCCTGGCTGGCTCCTGACTCTCACCACTCTCCACACGCGCGCGCACACACACACACACACACACACACACACACACACACACAAATTTGCTCTTTATCCACTTGTCCACTTGGTGTCATCTGGGCACATGACCAACCAAACTGTTCCACAGATAGTCACAGAAGTAGTAGTACATAGAGAGAAGAGTTAAGGTAACTGTAAAAGATAAGAGGTTGGTTGTATAAACATAGCATTGTTAATTAGTCATATGTCTGTAAGAGTTTGGTATTAAGTACATGTTGTAGTCATTGTGGAGATAAGGGGAGCCAATGTCCTTTTTTTTAAAATATAACCTTTTGGTTTACCATGTTTCCAATTTTTTTGAAGATTTTTTTATTTTAGAGATAGAGGGAGAGAGAGAGAGTTGGGGGGGGAGAAGCAGAGGGAGAGGGACAAGCAGACTCCCCACTGAGCGTGGAGCCCGACGACTGGAGGCTCAATCGCACTACCCCGAGATCATGACCTGAGCAGAAACCAAGAGTCAGACGCTTAACTGATGAGCCACCCAGGTGCCCCTCCAATTTTTAAATAGTTCTTGTAAGGGGAGAAGAAGCTAATATAAGCCCCTCCTTACCAAAGACTTGATGCTTAGTCTGAGATATTTCCAAAGAAGAAGGGCCTATGTTATAGTAACTCAACGCTGTGTAAACAGTGTTGCCCATTTGGTGAGCAATGGCTGCTCATCCCCACAAAACAGAACGGCAGAGCTTACTGCAGAGAGTATCCTTTTAGATGCAGACAATCTTCGTAGTTGAAACTTTCCAGGCCTTAACAGACAATTCTCATCAGCTTCCATCCTCCATAGCCCCAGGAATGCACTGCCCAAAACACCAATGCCAGACAGACATATCATATAAAGGAATGTATCATATCTTCTTGCTGACTGACAACAACCACAAGTTAATAACTGTGCCAGAAGCTCGCACAAAGTATCTCAAACCTTCCTCTTTTCTACTGCCCTCTATGTGACACCTTAAAAAGAGACTTAACTACAGAAGTCACCTGCCCTAAACTACACTCATCTCTTTTCAAAGGGAGAAACACAGTGGTCATAAGTGGCAAGGGAGGTAACATACATATTTTTTTAAAGATTTTATTTATTTGACAGAGAGAGAGAGAGACAGTGAGAGAGGGAACACAATAGGGGGAGTGGGAGAGGGAGAAGCAGGCTTCCCGCGGAGCAGGGAGCCTGATGCACGGCTCGATCCTAGGACCCTGGGATCATGACCTGAGCTGAAGGCAGACGCTTAACCAACTGAGCCACCCAGGCGCCCCGCGAGGTAACATATATTAAGGGCCTGCTAGATGCTAAGCATTATGTAAAGCACTTAAAGTACATTATTCTCATCAAATCCCCTTAACTATCCAGTGAAGAAGGTATTACTGGTCCCAATTTACAGATGACCAAACTGAAACTCAGAAAGGTTAAATAAGTTACTCAAAGCCACATAGCTAGTTGGAGCTAAACTGCATTAAGGGCAACATATTGGGAAGAAGGTCCATGAACTCCCCCTGCCAAGGTCTATACAACTGTACTGGTTCCTCCTAAATTTAAATTAAAGAAACATTTGTTGAGGGTGGGGGAGCTAGCTATCTAGGGTCAACACATATATTTGCTACCGAAACCGTAACTTTAGTCAGAACTCCACTGATCAGGCCCTCATATATCAAAGTGGCCAATGAAAAAAATCCTGTAAGTTCAAGTGCATCTCTCTCATAAGAATATGAGGATTTAAAAAAAAAAAAATATGAGGATTTCACCCCACTGACCTGGGACACTTTAACCTGCACACTCTCAAAAACAAGAGGTGAAAAGGAAGGACTTGAACAAGTATTTATACACCCATGCTCATAGCAGCATTATTCACAATAGTCAAAAGGTAGAAGCAACCCAATATCCAATAAACAAAATGCAGTATATACAAACAATGGAATAATATTCAGCCTGAAAAAGGAAGGAAATTCTGACACATGCTACAACATGGAAGAACCCTGAAGACAGTATGCGAAGTAGAAAAAGTCACAAAAAGACAAATCCTGAATGATTCAACTTATATGACTAGAGTAGTTAATTCACAGAGACAGAAAGTAGAATGGTGGTGGCCAGGAGCAGGGAGAAGGAGAAATGTAGAGTTCCGTTTATTGGGTACAGAGAGTTTCAGTTTGGGAAGATGAAAAAATTCTGGAGATGGAAGGTGGAAATATTTACAACAATGATGCGAATATACTTAATGCCACTGAACTGTACATTTAAAAATGGTTAAATTTGGGGCACCTGGGTGGCTCAGTCAGTTAAGCCACTGCCTTCGGCTCAGGTCATGATCTTGGAGTCCCAGGATCAAGTCCCACATCTGGCTCCCTGCTCAGTGGGGAGTCTACTTCTCCCTCTGACCCTACCCCCTCTCATGCTCTCTCTCTCACTCTCTCTCAAATAAATAAATAAAATCTTAAAAAAAAAAGGTTAAATTTTATGTATGTTTTACCAATTAAAAACAAACAAGAGGTCAATATTTTTCTTTCTACCAACACTAGCATGAGCCCCACAAACACCCATCCTGACTTTCTATAACCTCAGTGTAAGTGATCACGGTACACACAGCATGGAGCACACGGCCGAGCACACGAAGATGTTTCCTCTTTGACGGGTTAGAGCAAAGGAGCCAGATATACTCAATCAACAGAGAGCCACGGACTCTTGGGCAGGAATGCAAATTAAAAATGAATCCTGAGTAGCCTTCAAGACAACACTATGGCAGTCTTCAGAATAATAATCAAAGTTCACAATCAAAGCCACCAATGCACTTAAGTACCAACAACAGTGTAGGAAATCCTTAGGGATCCTGGACTAGACTCCTAATATTTGCTAACTCTCTTAAATGAGGCTCCAGCTACCTGGCTCCAAATACTCTTAACTGAGTGAAAAATAGAGAAGCTATGTCAGTGAGATATTTGAGCTATTATATTACACATGCAATATGATTAAGTTGTAGGGAAGTGGGTGCTCCATACACACTTGTTTCTTCATGGGAAAGTCTATCAGGCACTTTGAAAATTTTGTTTCTGGGCTCTTTTTCAGGAACTACAAATTGGCTGCAACTGCTGCCTCTTTTGACTCTACCAGAGGCACCAGTCAGTCTCACACTTAGCTTTGGCCCAACCTCCTTCCCTTGGGGAGTCTTGCACATCAAGTATGGCAACAGTGCATAGAAGTTCTGACTTCTGTATGCAGATACATGTGGAATATAAGATAGCATGCAGGTTCTGGGAAGCTGAACCAGGAATAGGCATCTTGATGGTTCCCTGAGTCCCAAGTGAATTCCCAGAGGCAGAAGCAGCTGATCTATTTCTCAAATGGGAAGTTTGGTGCCATCCACCTAAGAATCCTGCCACCTCACACGGGTCTCCCTCACCCCGTAAGGAACCTTGTCTGCAGAGCTGTCCCTAACATCAATGTACCCCACATAATAAGGACTTCCCAGATTTTTTCCTAAACTGCTTTGAATTCAAGGAGAGAGTAGCAGCAAATTGTGTTGCATGTAGAAGAGTAGAATGAATAATGGATATGGGAACTTCTCCAGGACTAAAACCTGTCCCCGACACTGAGGTAAACCAGGTGCAGAAAAGAACAAGCCAACTACAGGAAGACACAATTAAGTGGTAGCTCAGATGCCTGCCTCAGAGAAGCAAAAGGAAGGTTTAATTATAAAACCAAGTAAATGACATTTAAATAATATTAAAAACAGGAAGGAGACAGGGAGCCTCTAGCAGAGCACAAATAAATTGTCTCCAAAGAATCAGGTCAGAGAGAGCTGTCTGTTTGAATATACTATAAAGAAAAAGAGAAAGAAAGCAAAGACAAGACTCAACCAGGCCCTATTTTGTGGCCTGGCATGGACCTAGGATGAGATGCCACAGATTCCAATCAAAATGCGCTCATTTGGGGAAATGGGTAATTTCACAGTGACTGATAGAAGAGAAATATTAGCATCTCACTTGCTTAGAAGACAGGCAGAGCAACTCCAAGGACAGGCTAGAAATAGCACTAGTGTAACAAGCCAACGCCTTCCAAACTCCAGAGGCACTAGAAACTCTAGCCAATTCCAGCATCTCTGGACAAAAATCACCAATGACCCAGGGACACTGCCAACAATCAGCAGGCTGACTGTCAATCAGCAAAGTGGTACAGGAGGACTGAGAAGCCAACACCTACCAGCAGAATATTTTTTTTTAAAGATTTATTTATTTGAGAGAGCAAGAATGAGAGAGAGAGAGAGAGAGCACATGAGAGGGGGGATGGTCAGAGGGAGAAGCAGGCTCCCCACTGAGCAGGGAGCCCGATGCGGGACTCGATCCCAGGACTCCAGGATCATGATCAGTCGCTTAACCGACTGAGCCACCCAGGCGCCCCCCAGTAAAATAATTTTAAAACACATAGGTGGCTTCTCAGAACATAGGCATCTGTCTGGCTGCAAACACAAGCACCTGACTTGAAGAGGCCAATGAATCAAACAAGAAAATGAAATGGCTTTGGTTGTGTGCTATGAGCCTCCCCAGGTCAATACCACACAAAAGTTAGTACATCTGATGGGAGGATTCTGGGAAGACAGCAGAGTAGAAAGCACCAGGTATCTTTCTCCCTACCTAGACAATCATATTGGAGTGACAGAATCTGTCTGATGTTAACTATTTTGGAACTGTGAAGTCTGATAAAGGTTTTCAACTTCCAGGGGAAGACTTGGATGGTAAATTTTGGTTAATTTCAGTCAATTTCAGCTCTTAGCACAGTAGCAGCTATGCATCCCCCCCCCCCCCCCCCCCCCCCCCCCGAGCCAAGCACCATGCACCCAGCTTGTAGGAGGTAAGGTGGGCAAAAAGGAGCCTGTCCCCCAAATACTGGGGGACTGTGGTTGGATAGCTGATTCCTACTTCTGGTTACAGAGATGCAAAGAAGCAAGCTACCATTGTTGCTGCACCTCCTCTCACTGAGGCAAACCCATCCCCATCCAAGTAAGTTACATCCATAAGATTTAAAGGGTCAGGTATGGGGCACCCGGGTGGCTCAGCTGGTTAAACCTTCAGCTCAGGTCATGATCTCAGGGTCTCAGGATCAAGCCCCACAGCAGGCTCCCTGCTCAGTGGGGAGTCTGCTTCTCTCTCCCCCCTCTTGTGCTCATGCTCTCTCTCAAATAAATCAATAAAATCTTTAAAAAATAAAGGGCCAAGTGCCCTCTTTTCTCCACCTTTATTTTTTTGTCTTTTTCCCTTTGGGAGGCAGACATTTAAGACTAGAACATTCAAAAACAATTGCATAGGGCGCCTGGGTGGCTCAGTCAGTTAAGTATCTAACTCTTTTTTTTTTAAGATTTTATTTATTTATTTGACAGACAGAGAGACACAGCGAGAGAGGGAACACAAGCAGGGGGAGCGGGAGAGGGAGAAGCAGGCTTCCCGAGGAGCAGGGAGCCTGATGCGGGGCTCGATCCCAGGACCCTGGGATCATGACCCGAGCCGAAGGCAGACGCTTAACGACTGAGCCACCCAGGCACCCCTACCTTAAGTATCTAATTGATCTCAGCTCAGATCTTGATCTCAGGGTCATGAGTTCAAGCCCCATGTTGCGGCTCCTTAAAAAAAAAAAACAAAAATCAATTGCATATACAGGGAAAATTAGAAAGTGATTGCACATGCCCAAGAAAAGGTTCAGAAGAGAGCAAAGAAGACACTAAGTTTACACTCAGGCTGAACATGGGCAGATACAGCCTACAACAATCAAAAAAACAATAAAACAAAAATATTAACCCCCCCCAAAAAAAGCAAACTCTGAGGAAGAGAGAATCTGATTTTTTGAACCTGAGAACATTAAGTGAAATAAGCCAGTCGTAAAAAGACAAATACTATATAATTTCACTCATTTGGGGTGTTTAGTGTCAAAATCATAAAGACAGAGAGTGGAACATGGCTTGCCAGAGGCTCGCAAAGGGAGGAATGGGGAGTTCTTGTTTAGTAGGTGAAGAGTTTTTGCTTTACAAGATGAAGAGAGTTATGGGGAGAGATGGTGGTGATGGCTGCACAACAATGTGATAAATATTTAATACCAGTGAACTATACTCTTAAAAACAGTTAAGATGGTAAATATTACGTGTATTTTACCACAAAAAAAAAAAATCAGTACATCAACAGGCTGCATTGCCTAAAGGCTCCACACCCCTCTAGATGAATTGGAAAAAAGAACAAACTCTTTCTTCAAATGGAAGTTAGGTTCTGTGTTACATTTTCCTTGCTGTTGATATACTGCTTAAAAGGGAAAATAAGGTTCTCAACTATCTCCAATTCTCTGTTTACTTGGGGACACTGCAATTCTCACAGTTACCACCCACCCTCTTCTTTATCATGAAAATGAGGCCTTATGTGAAAGTTCCCATATGGAACTCAGACTCTGGGAAATGCAGGATCCCATACACCTTATTCCTGTGCAGCTGCCTCTAGCCATGCTCAGAAGCCAGTGCCTTCTAGGGTCCTATACCACCTACTTATTTTTTCCAACACTGCCCAGGTGAGAGAGAACCAAAATTGTCACCCTTTAAGAAATCTAATAGTCAGTGAGACCACGTTTTAGTGGAGGCATGTGATATAGAATCAAGAACTTTACTTCCTGCCAAAATGTGAGAAAAACAATTAACAAACCTGTCCTGCTCACTGGAGATCCAGGGAACAATGACACCTCATGAAACTAAATATGTTCCTTTAGAACTAGTACAGGCGGAACAACAAAAGCACAGCTACTCCTTCCTCTGTCTCTGTTAGTTGACAAGATGCTAATGGGCCTATGAGAGTTGACATTTCTCCGGATAGGAAGTGACTTCATGTGCAGAGAAAAGAACAGAGATTTCTCACTCTTTTCAGGGGCTTTTTGGTGGGAATCTTTTTCTCCCTCTAACAGGCTAAACCTGTTAGAAATTCTTATCTTTTGCTTCTGCCAAGTTTCTGAGGGGATGAAAGAAAGAGTCAAAATAGTATAAATTTTAGACTTAGCCAAATGTGGTGATTTGAAGGAAAAAAGAGTCTTCTGGCATTCTTTTTCAGTCCTAGGGCTTTCTACACTGCTGTACAGAATCTTTCATAACAAAATTATGGAAACAGAAAAATGCCTTCTAATGACCCTGTATTAAAACATTCTGAGAGAAACTGATTATCCACAGAAGAAAGAAGCCTCCATCTTTTTGCACATGGAAGCTAGAGCAGTCTTAATTAGGCACATCAAGCCTAGAATACATCTTGTAACATATTCCCCTACATCAGAGAAAATTTGGGGGAAAGAGGAAGAACAATTTAAAAAGCAATTTTAAAAACAAAATAGCAACAGCAGCTGCCGAAATTCCTCTCCCTATCTACCCTAGCTGTTTACTGTTGTGTCCTTCCCTCCTCCCTCTACCTTCTTCAAAACTAAAAGAAGCAGCATTGTAGAGTTATATAAGATGTCACCACTGGAGGAAGCTGGGTGAAGGGTGCGAGAACTTGCTATACTATTTTTGCAACTTCCTGTGAGTCTATAATTATATCAAAATTGAAAGTTTAAAAATGAAACTAAACAAGAAAAAAAGCTGACAATTAAAAGTTCAAAGAATAGTTTCCCTAAATCAGGACAGCTTGACCGCCAAGCTGTCAAAGCTATACTTACACAAGAACACACAGGTCAGGGGCGTCTGGGGGGCTCAGTCGTTAAGCATCTGCCTTCAGCTCAGGTCATGATCCCAGAGTCCTGGGATCGAGCCCCACATCGGGCTCCAGCCCCACATCAGGCTCCCTGCTCCGCGGGAAGCCTGCTTCTCCTTCTCCCACTCCCCCTGCTTGTGTTCCCTCTCTCACTGTGTCTTTCTCTGTCAAATAAATAAATAAAATCTTAAAAAAAAAAAAAAAAAAGAACACACAGGTCAATCTATGGTTCAGGTCAGTCTTTCCCTTGAAAATTTTCAGTCCTGTCTGACAACACTACAATATAACAAGCTTCCAATGAAAGCCTCTCAACTCCCAGTCTCAAGGTATACCTAACCATGAAGTCACAGGCTTCTTCTGCTAGTGATGAGAAAGCCAGCTGGATCCACAAAGCTGTGACACTCTCTGGATTTTTCCATTTTTCCCAGTAGGTATCTAAAAGGTCAGGCCTTGTACAATTTCTTTTTCACAAAGCTGTGAATGCTTTGGATGCTATTTAGCACAGTGAAGCTGAACAGATTGTTTTGGGGGCTTTGGGAGTCTTTCTTCCTGCAGGGAGGCAAATGTTGCCTAGTGATCTGCGTCTGAGCATAGGAGTCAGGAACTCTAAGTTCTAATCATGACTCTGTTCAGTATCTGGTTCCATGATCCTTAGCAAGGCACTTACCCTCCTATACCTCCACTCCCTTCCCCAACAAATGGTGATAAAAATAATGACTTATCACCCAGGGATGTGGCAAAGTGAAAAGGTAAGAAGGACGTTGATCCATAGATAAATGTCGAATATAAAATGTCAGTATAAATCTGCCTTTAAATCAACCCATGTTTTCAGACTGTGGAAAGCTACACTATTTAAATGCAGGCTGCTTTCCAGTGCCCCTTCTGCCTGCAGTGGAAGTAAAATAAGCTGACTCCATGAAGCTCTGTTCAGGTCTTTTCCTTTCTAACAACTACAAGCTTCTCTCTAAACATTCTGCTCATTCTTTGGTTAATGGCTTGGAAACCATCAAAGTTTCCATTTTTACTTAGTTAAAAGCAATCCATGTATCTGTAGGTAAGGGCTAAAGAGACAAAGGGAAGAGAAATCACCTGCCACTCCCTTTCACATCAATAGTTCAAATAGGGGCGCCTGGGGGGCTCAGCCAGTTAAACGTCTGCCTTCGGCTGGGATCATGATCTCTCAAATAAATAAATAAAATCTTAAAAAAAAAATTTCAAATAAAAAGGTGATAAAGTCAGCTCAACAGGAACATCACAAACATCCTCCTGGGTTCTATCATTATTGTTGTTGTTGTTATCATTGTTACTGTTTTGAGGCCCAAACACAGCACTGTGCTGCTTTAAGAGAATGTTGATTCATCAATAATAGAAATTCTACATGTCCAGCTATCCATTTATTCATTCAAATGTTTTCCAAACCCCTGTTATAAGCCAAGTAGTGTGCTGAAGATAGAGCAATGATAAAAACAAAGGCCTTGCCCTACAAAAACTTTTTTAAGAGGAAAGAAAGATATTTAAATAAATCATTATGCAGACATATGCACACATAGCAAAACAGTGCAATGTGCTAAAATAGAAACCCAAAGTGCCATAGGAAGACACAGGAAATAAAATAGTGACCAATGTGCTCCTTATCCCAAAGAAGTTCAGAGAGGAGACTGTGAAGCTAAAATTCCCAGGAGGAAGACAGTATGATCAGTAAATAAATAAAAAATATTAACACAGATAGTAAGACGTTCTGTGAAAACAGAAATAATTGAGAAGCCATGGAACCTAAAATTAAGACAGGGATTCTTTTTTTTTTTTTTAAGATTTTATTTTATTTATTTGACAGACAGCGAGAGAGGGAAAACAAGCAGGGGGAGTGGGAGAGAGAGAAGCAGGCTTCCTGCTGAGCAGGGAGCACAATGCCGGCCGATCCCAGGACCCTGGGATCATGACCTGTGCCAAAGGCAGACGCTCAATGACTGAGCCACCCAGGCGCCCCAAGACAGGGATTCTTAACACAGGATCACGGATGGCTTCAGAGGGTCCATGAACTCTCTGAAATTATATGCAAAATATGTATATGCAAATGGACATTTTTCTGAACACAAAGATCTTATCTTCCATTATATTCTCAAAGGTAAAGACCTATTTCCTAGGATCTTATCCTAAAACCCAGTTTTCTATCTCTATAGAGGATAGTTTTAAGACCTAATCTTTTATCCAAAATAGGAGATCCGGGTAGCCTAGCGGTCAGAGAAGAGCTTTTAAATTTTCCATACCTTGGTGAAAAACAGTAATTGCTAAAAAGAGGGCAATGAGAGAGTCAGGCCTTCTTCCTTTCCCTATTTTAGTTGAAGTTAGCCTATATATATTTCCCCAAATACTCAGATACTATGGTGACAGGCATCATATAAACAACGGCAGCAAGGAGAAGGTCAGGGCTTGTATCTGTAAAAGCAACAGAGCAGGCAGGATTAAACCCCCAACTAATACAGCTGCCTCACCCTCGTCCCCAAGACCACGCCTGGGATTTCCATATGGGAATTCGTAGGGGGACCTCTGGTTACCTCCCCAATAACAAAGAGGGACTGCAGTCAAACAGCACAAGAATAAAAATCACCATTCGAAGTGCAGTGATACTATACGCCCACATTCCAAACAACAAAAGGCATATGGGTCCTAGCCAACTGCTTCCTAGACACCCAACGGCTTCTGTGTGTCCAATCTAACAACACACGCCTTACCAGTTTTATTTATAAATAAAATTCAATTAAAGTTCTCAGCATAGTATGGGCATCTATACACATAAGCATATTTACCATGGTGAGGTTCATACACCTCCAGCAAATCCTTAAGTCTAGAAGGCAAAGAAAGAGTAAAAACATGGGCATACCAACATATGAGGGATACTGCCAGCCAAGGAGTGGGTGGATCCACCATAACCACATTTATATTCACTGATTGCAATATTATACGTTATTATGGGCTCTGATGCATCAGATGTAGTATAGTATTTAGCAACTTTCCTTAACACCTGCTGCTCGGCATCTCACTGTGTATGAATACAGGGAGCCAGGGTTCCAGGAGGCTGACCCAGTCTATATAGGAAAAGGACCTAACCTCACTTGGCAGGGAACTCTAGTACAAATGCCTATGCCCCAGGAACAAGAAGTCATCCCAGCATCACTAAGAATCCTCATATACATCTCCTCTCTACCCATCAAGGCTTAGGATGCCAGTCAATCAGTCATGAAATAGCACATAATTACAAACAGAGCTGCACATGACAGAAAGTACTAAAAGACATAAAGTCAACTGACCAACACAGGATAAAAATGGTCTCCTGCCTCACAATTTCCTAGCCAGAATGGGGAAGTGCTAAGATCAAGAAAAAATAAATACAGAAGACATTTTTGACCTCTTTAAAAGATAACTGACTCTTTAAACAAAAATGATGGCCATGTATTTTGGGGTTTTAACATACGTACCAGTAGGATATATGACAACAGCAGCACAAAGGACAGGATCAAAGTGGAGGAAGGAGAGGAAGGGAAAGCCCTGGGCCCCGGGGAGACAGACCAGGGTAAATGGTAAAAGGCAACGCAACAGAACGAGGAAGAGGACCACCGCTGATGAGGATGGGAGAAAGCCAGACACAGCCCAGGGACCAGAGACAGAACGGCTAGGATGGAAAGGAAAGAAAAGAGAATACAAGAAAAAATCAAACCAGAAGAGAATCAAAAGCAGGCAGAAACAACTATGACCGCCAACTCGTTAGGACTACAATGGGTAACTTCATCCCGGTTATAGACATAAACCATTTGTACTTGGTATCAAGTCCTACAACTATTAACGAACATCCACAGATTTGTTTGTTTCTTTTTAAGATTTTATTTATTTATTTGACAGAGTGACACATTTGACACAGTGAAGGGAGGGAACACAAGCAGGGGGAGTGGGAGAGGGAGATGCAGGCTTCCTGCGGAGCAGGGAGCCCGATGCGGGGCTCGATCCCAGATCATGACCTGAGCTGAGAGCAGACACTTAAAAACTGAGCCACCCAGGCGCCCCATCCACAGATTTGTATCATTTTTGTGTTTTCTCTTTAATCCTAAATTTTTAGAACCTAACAATCATATAACTATTCATAGACAACCACAATAGTCCTGTATATTAATAAGAACTCTTCCTACTTAGGAAATTCTACTAACTTTAGTCATTTCAATCTCTTCTGATCTCTTTAGCTATTCTGATATCCCCTCAATCTCAAACTCTCACACAAATCACACTCTTCTCCTAAAATACCAAAGCGCCACTATTGCCACTTAGTGTTATTCTGTTTCACCCTTCACCATCATAAGCAGTAACTGCAAAGAACCTGCTAATCCATTAATTAAAGATCTCTACTTCCCATTATAGAGGACTAAATTTAGAAAGCCAAATTGGGTTGGGAGTAAACCATGTGTCACAACAAGTGAAATGAATTCCATGGAAGGGGGTGGGGTTAGTGGCCTGTTTCCTATGAAGCCTCTGACACTAACACACCCCCTGTGCTGAGAATACACAGAAGCTCTTCCATGGGTGGGGCAACCATTCATCATTGTAATCATCTGAAGAAGACTTTATTGTACCATCAGGTCACCAAAGCCACAGGACCTATCAGCAAGCAAATGCCTCAGGGAGCATGTCTCCTGGCCTTCCTGAAACCTCCAATTTAGTTACACAAAAGAAAGGGGTGGCAAGCCAGCATTAATTGTACCCTTAAAGAAGAGCCACTTCCCGCCTGCAGGGGTAGCTGTGACTTTACTGGGTTACCGAATGGATACAAGGACAAAAGTAAACACTGTAATTTGCTGGTTTTGTCTCTGGCACAGGGGGAGTGGTACAAGTGACACTGTCTGTAAACAGCAATAACGCCAGATGTAACACAAAGAACAGGATTCCCCCCCATCTCTCCACCCCCTCCCCACCCCCTCTCCCTATGACATTCCTCCAGAGATTACTCATCTTGAGGAAACACACAGAAGCCTCCCTATAGTCCATATGCTGCTACCACATGGAACTGAGGGAGAATCCAAGTTTGTACTGATTCCTCCTACCTCACTCTTATTCAAAGCAAGAATCATTAGAGCTCAAGATATATTCAATTGTTTTCTACCATCTGACAAAAACATACAGGGAGAAGAAATCTGAGAGGAAGTATGGAATAGATGTATGCCATGCCTACGTCTGAATAAGAATAAGGCTGAAATGACAAAAAGTGTAAATGAAAACAGAAGCATCCTAAACACACTAAAAACTTTAAAAAAAATTCATCTGCGCCTAGGCCTAGGGGCTCATAAAAGATCTAGGAAAAGAAGATGAATTCAAAAGAGAAACTTACCTGACCAGAGTTCCCGCCACGTGTAATGCAAGCGTACTCTACACTTCTTCTGGTAGCAAAGTAGTTTATGTACTACCTGAATGCAGCGTCTGTAACAGAGAAAAACAGAGGTAAGCCTAAAAGTATGACGCAACTCACCACGGATACCCTTTTCTTTAGCAAGGCAGCTTTGCTAAGGCCACTAAAGATGCTGGAGATGAATTTGTGCACATGTAAAAGAAAGAAACTTCAACTTTCTGGTGCAAAATTGCCCCTACACACACACACACACACACACACACACACACACACACACAGAATGCTTGTGCTAATTCCCTTTATCACTAGGAAAACAGGGCTATAATCGCATACAGGTCAGCAGTTGATTGGTATTACAGATACTATTCCCTTGAGTATCTTTCCTCAGAGGAAAGCATACATCATTGGACCAGAATTAGACTACTCCATTCAATGTGGCAAACATAGGATATCAAAATACAAAATTAAAGACCTTAAGTCTTCAGATCTTTTTTTTTTTTTTTAAGATTTTATTTGAGAGAGAGTTGGAGGGAGGGCGGGGGAGGAGCAGAGGGAGAGGGACAAGTACACGCTGCACTGAGTGAGAAATACGACGCAGGGCTCAATCTCAAAACCCTGAGATCATGACCTGAGCCAAAATCAAGATTAGGACCTAGGTGCCCCTAGGTGCCCCTCTTCAGATCTATTTAAATTTGTTTTTGATTTAAATTAATTTTTAAAGTAAATTTTGGTTTAATTCATAATTAACTTAAATTTTATTTACATTAAAAGTTGGGGCACCTGAGTGGCTCAGTTGGTTAAGCATCTGCCTTCGGCTCAGGTCATGATCCCAGGGTCCTGGGATCAAGTCCCACATGGGGCTCCCTGCTCGGTGGGGAGTCTGCTTCTCCCTCTACTCCTCCCCCTGGCCTGTGTGCGTGCTCTCTCTCACACTCTCTCTCTCTCTCAAAAAAATAAAATCTTTAAAAAAAAAAGTTAAATTAAAAATTCACTCTTCAGTTGCACTAGCCACATATCAAATGCTCAACTACCACATGTGGTTAGTGGCTACCATAATAGGACAGCACAACATATAGAACTTTCCTATCATCACAAAAACTTCTACTGGGTGGTACAATTCTAGATCATTGGAATATTCAACATTACTCACATCACAATAACAAATATGTTTGGGAGACTATTTCTAAATAAGCAGTTAATAGGTTGAGATGAAAGACTTTAAACATTATAAACCTGGGCACCTGGGTGGCTCAGTCGGTTAAGCGACTGCCTTCGGCTCAGGTCATGATCCTGGAGTCCCAGGATCGAGTCCCACATTGGACTCCCTGCTCAGCAGGGAGTCTGCTTCTCCCTCTGACCCTCTTCCCTCTCATGCTCTCTCTCTCTCATGCTCTCTCTCTCAAATAAATAAATAAAATCTTTTAAAAAATAAACATTATAAACCTAAGAAAAAATATTTTTTCATCTCTGATTGGGAGAGGGTTTTGAAAGCATAAAAAGCCATGGAGGATAGTACAAAGTAGAACACAGATGAAATTTATTTCCTAAAAATGAGTATTTTGTGATTTTTAAAAAAATGATTACATTAAAGCCAAATCATATGGAAAATTACATTTGTAGCAAAAGACATAAAACCATTACTATGCTTAATGTACATATTTATACAAATTGATAAGAAAAAATAGCATCCCGAGGTGCCTGACTCAGTCATTAAGTGTCTGCCTTCAGCTCAGGTCATGATCCCAGGGTCCTGGGATTGAGCCCCACATCGGGCTCTCTGTTCAGCAGGAAGCCTGCTTCTCCCTCTCCCACTCTCCCTGCTTGTGTTCTGCTCTCACTGTCTCTCTCTGTCAAATAAATAAATAAAATCTTTAAAAAAAAATTAACATCCCTAATAAGAAAGATGAGCAAAGGAAATAGTCAACAAATCCCCCAGCCCCCCAAAGGGGGAAAATATGGAAAGTTAACACTTTTCTACAATGTTCAACTTCACTTTAAATAGGCATATTAAAACAATATTGTTTTTATGTATCAAATTAATAAAGATTTTAATGTTGACAAAGGTACAGCAAAATAGCCACTTACACCTTTATCAAGGAAAGTATTACTGGTACACAGCCCTTTTAGGAGGCAATTTGGCAATCTCTATCAATAGCCTTAATAACGTTTATACCCTTTGACCCACAAACACCACTCCAGAGAATTCAGCTTTACCCAGAATGCAAAAACTAAAATGCTTTAAACAAAAAGATGTTCACCATAATCTTATTTGTAATAAAAGGAAACTGGAGGGGTGCCTGGGTGGCTCAGTCGTTAAGCGTCTGCCTTCGGCTCAGGTCATGAACCCAGGGTCCTGGGATCAAGTCCCGCATCGGCTCCCTACTGACCGGGAAGCCTGCTTCTCCCTCTCCCACTCCCCCTGCTTGTATTCCCTCTCTCGCTGTGTCTCTCTCTGTCAAATAAATAAATAAAATCTTTTCTAAAATAGGGGCGCCTGGGTGGCTCAGTCATTAAGCGTCTGCCTTCGGCTCAGGTCATGATCCCAGCGTCCTAGGATCGAGCCCCACATCGGGCTCCCTGCTCCGCGGGAAGCCTGCTTCTCCCTCTCCCCCTGCTTGTGTTCCCTCTCTCGCTGTCTCTCTCTGTCAAATAAATAAAATCTTAAAAAAAAAAAATAAATAAATAAAATAAATAAATAAATAAATAATAAAACGGGAAACAACTATGGAAATAACATCCAATGCTGAGAGAATAGCAAGTAAATCATTACACATACAGCAGTTCTCTCTTATCTGTGGGGGATACATTCCGATACACCCAGTAGATACCTAAAACTACCAAACCCTCTATGTTCTGTTTTTCTCCTATACATACATACCTATGATAAAGTTTAATTTATAAATTAGACACAGTAAGAGATTAACAATAACTAATAATACAATTGAGCAATTATATACTGCAATAAAAGTTATGTGAATGTGGTTTCTATCTCTCTAAAAGTATCTTATTATATTGTACTCAGCCTTCTTCTTATGATCATGTGAGATGATAAAATGTCTATGTGGTGAGATGAAGTGAGCTGAATGATGTAGGCATTGTGACCTAGCGTTAGGCTACTACTGACCCATGGTATGCAGAAGGAGGATCATCTGCTTCCAAACCACAGAAAATGAAATGACGGATGAGGGGAGACTACTGTATGTTATGTACTAAATTATGTTCCTTCAAAATTCATATGTTGAAACCCTAACCCTAACTAATGTGACTGTATTTAGATATAAGGCCTTTAAGAAAGTCATTAAAGGGGTGCGTGGCTGACTCAGTCAGAGGAGTGTGCAACTCTTGATCTTGGGGTCATGAGTTCAAGTCTCACACAGGGTGTAGAGATTAAATAAAAAAGAAAAAAAAAGTCATTAAAGTTAAATGAGGTCAAAAGGGTAGAGCCCTAATCTGATAGGACTGGCTTCCTCATAAGAAAGGAAGAGACACCAAGGATGCTTGCTCCTACACAGAGAGAAAAGGCCCTGTGAGGATACTGCGAGAAGGTGGCCATCTGTAAACCATGGAGAGAGGCCTCTGGGGAAACTAAAGGTGCTGGCACCTTGATTTTGGACTTCCAGCCTCCAGAACTATGAGAAAATAAACTTCCACCGTTAAGCCACCCAATCTGTGGTTTTTTTGTTATCGCAGCTCAAGCAGACTAAAACACAGATATATAATGAAACCCCATAAAGCTCTCTTTTTTTTTTAAGGCTTATTTATTTATTTTAGAGAGAGGGAGGCAGGGAGTTCACAAGCGGGGCCGGGCAGAAGAGAAAGGGAAGCAGACTCCCCGCTGAGCAGGGAGCCCAACAGGACCCTGAAATCATGACCTGAGCCAAAACCAAATGTTGGACGCTTGGCCAAATGAGCCACCCAGGCAGGGCCCCATGAAGCTCTTAAAAAGTATACCATGAAGAATTTTTCACAACACAAGAAGATATTTATGTTACAATGGAAAGTGAAAAAACAGCATGCAAAATTATATACGTTTAAATGTATGATAATGGGGGCGCCTGGGTGGCTCAGATGGTTAAGCGTCTGCCCTCGGCTCAGGTCATGATCCCAGGGTTCTGGGATCGAGTCCCGCATTGGGCTCCCTGCTCCTTGGGAGACTGCTTCTCCCTCTGCTTCTCTCTCTCTCTCTCTCCCTCTGTCTCTCATGAATAAATAAAATCTTTAAAAAAAATAAAATAAAATAAAAAATAAATGTATGATAATGGTCACAACCATATTCAAGTATTAAAAAAAGATTTAATTTTGATGTTAATTTGGATGGTACAATTATAGATGAATTCTATTCTTTCTCTTTTAATGTTTTCTCCAAATTTTCTACAACTCTATTTTTATAGCTAAGAAATTCACCATTTAAAACAAATTCATTTTTATTTTTTTAAAAGATTTTTATTTATTTGTCAGAGAGAGAGAGCACAAGCGGGGGCGGGTGGCAGACAGAGGGAGAGGGAGAAGCAGGCTTCCAGCTGAGCAAGGAGCCCAATGCGGAACTCGATCCCAGGACTCTGGGATCATGACCTGAGCCGAAGGCAGATGCCTAACCAACTGAGCCACCCAGGCATCCCAAAACAAATTCATTTTTAAAAAATTTTAAAATCCTCAGGGCACCTGGGTGGCACAGTCAGTTAAACGTCTGACTCTTGGTTTCAGCTTGGGTCATGTTCTTGGGGTCATGAGATTGAGCCCTGTGTCAGGCCTGGCACTCAGCACAGAGTCTGCTTGAGATTCTCCCTCCCTTTCCCTGCCCCTCCCACTTGTGCATGCACTCTCTCTCTCTCCCTGAAATGTCTTTTTTTTTTTTTTAAGATTTTATTTATTTATTTGACGGAGAAAGACACAGCGAAAGAGAGAACACAAGCAGGAAGACCGGGAGAGGGAGAAGGAGGCTTCCCGCCGAGCAGGGAGCCTGATGCAGGGCTTGATCCCAGGACCCTGGGATCGAGCCTGATGCAGGGCCTGAGCCGAAGGCAGACGCTTAACGACTGAGCCACCCAGGCGCCCTGAAATAAATCTTTAAAAAAAATTTTTATCCATCCTCTAAAAGGGGCACAGAGGAACCTTTTTATAGAAATGTTTTATACCTCGACTGGGATAGTTGTTACAAGGATGTATACATTTATCAAAACCCATTAAACTGCTCATCCCAATGTAATACTGTTTATAAATCCTTGGCAAAGGGAGTCCAGAAACACAATGGGCAGATCATGAGAGAATAATATGGAGAGAACTTGGATGTTAATCTGCAAGAATCTAAGTACTCAAAGTTTTACAACATCATTTCTTAAATCAAGTTAATGCCCCTTCTACTTTTGCCAAAGTGGGGGGAAAGTCCAAGTAGAAATAAAATCCTTGGCTGTGATGAGGATGTAGAAAAACTGGATCCGTATACATTGCTGGTGGAAATGTAAAATGGTACAACCACTTTGGAAAGCAGTTTAGCAGTTCCTCAAAATGTTAGACGTAAAGTTACCACATGACCCCCCCCCAATTCCACCACTAGGTATATACACACAAAAAACATATATCCATACAAAAACTTGTACATGAATGTTGATAGCATTAGTCATAATAGCCAAAGATATAAACCACCCAAACGTCTATCGATGATAAATGGATAAATAAAATGACATCACACATCCACACAATGGTATAGTAATCAGCCACAGAAAGGAGTGAAGTACTAATACATGCCACAACACAGATGAAACCTGAAAACATTATGTCACAAAAGGTCATATAGAATATGATCTCATTTATATAAAATGTCCAGAATAGACAAATATATAGAGACAGAAAGTAGCCTGGGAGTGGGGAAGTAGAAATAGAGGCCCAAGACTTAGACTCTACCCCTCTGAAAATCCAGGCTCATCACCCAAACCAAAAGATTCAGAAGAAACTGTCAGACCTGTATCTTCATTCATTCATTCAACAAATACTGACTGTTTACCAACTAAACATCTAACACTTGAGGTGCCTTGCTGGCTCAGTTGGAAGACCGTGCAATTCTTGATCTGGGGTTGTGAGTTCAAGCCCCACGCTGTGTATGGAGATTGCGTAAATAATAAAAAACTTTAAAAATGTCTCCAAAAAAATTAAGTTAAATAAACATCTAGCACTTACATTTTATTAGAACTAAGTTGTCAAGTTCCTAGAAAGTAGACCCAGATAATCTGCTAGTTTCAGGCAAATGAAAGAGGCTTTTCCTCTTGAAACTGTTTTGACATGAAAGAATGAGGCCTAAAAAACAGGAGACAAAGTAAGTAAGGCAAAAGGGCAGAGCACAAAGTGGCTCCTCTCCACCCACTTGCCCCAAATGCAGTTCAGCTAAATGGCAGCTTCAAGTAAAGAATACTTCTGGAGCTGGGATTGAGACTCTAGGTTCTATGGTTTTATTCTGAGACAAAGAGTAACCTAAGATCCTACTAACTTCAGCAGACACCATAGTAGGTAGCAACCTGTAGAGAATCAATCTGACAGCTCAGGAATCAAGTGAAAGTGGAGGTAGCTAATTTCTTCTTAGGCTTCCTAGCAGAGAGGAAAAGAGAAAGGCAAAGAAACCAAACCAAAACAAAACAAACACCACAATCCTCCTTCTGTGGAATGAGAGCCAAAGACACCAGCTAGAAGAATTAAAGTGCTGGGGCACCTGGGTGGCTCAGTTGGTTAAACATCTGCCTTCGGATCAGGTCATGATCCCAAGGTCCTGGGACCGAGCCCCATGTCAGGCTCCCCACTCAGCAGGGAGCCTGCTTCTCCCTCTCCCTCTGCCTGCAGCTCCCCCTGCTGTGTTCTCTCTCTGTCAAATAAATAATAAAATCTTTAAAAAAAAAAAAAAAGAATTAAAATGCCTAATAACATAATGACCCAAATGCAATGAACTAAATTTGTAAATTAAAGTCCCGGAAGTTTTCAAAATATTCCCAGTAATGGGCTTGTACTGCCACCTTACCAGCCTATTCTACTTGTCCCATTATTCAGATATCTCTCTCTTCTTCCCACTCCTTGTAGCTCTAAGTGGTCTTGTAGGAGGCTTTCAGATCAGAATTATAAAAGGACTGCATAACAGATCTCTCTTTTTTTTCTATTTAAGTAGGCTCCACACCCAATGTAGGACTTGAACTCACAACTCAGATCTACCAACTGAGCCAGCCAGGCGCCCCTATAACATATCTCTCTTAAAAGACTTCAGTATCCTCCGGAGTGGTATCAAAAATATTTTATAAACCATACAGAAATATAAATTAATACATAAGTCAATACATGTATCAAAAATTTAAATTCTTTTACTCTCTTAATAAACTAAACTATATCAAAACTGCTCACCAAGTGATACAAATTATAGCATAAGTCACCATAATAGTTTCCAAATCAATTGTTGATTTTTAGATATTGTGGTGTGATCTCCTGTTTGATGCAGTTGTCACTAGCTACAAGATGCCCTGGTTCAGGGCGCCTGGGTGGCTCAGTCGTTAAGCGTCTGCCTTCGGCTCAGGTCATGGTCCCAGGGTCCTGAGATCGAGTCCCACATCGGCCTCCCCTGCTCGGTGGGAAGCCTGCTTCTCCCTCTCCCACTCCCCCTGCTTGTGTTCCCTCTCTTGCTATGCCTCTGTCAAATAAATAAAATTAAAAAAAAAATGCCCTGGTTCAAGCCATGATTTAACTTAGGAATATACAAACTCTTCTATCAACTTCCCTACTAAACTGATAGTCGTGAGGTACCTGGTGCTGACAGCCTTGTTGCAGCCAGCAAAGATGGCTGGATGCTGCCCATACATGACCACCCATGCACAATACATTCTGCACACCATCACTTCTCACATGGCCTGGATCTGGACAGCCTGCACCCTGGCTCTATTGATAATGCCATCCCAACACTGAGCCGCTGTGGAGCAGCTGGGAGACACTACCTACGCTCCCAACCCTGCTGCTGCCAACCTCTGGGTCAAAGACCATCGATATTCACCTGACACTGCTCCTAAGCTCTGTTCCTATCTCTGCAGCCACCCAACAGGTGACATTACCAGCCTGGTGGTCTCAATAACTTACACTATTTACCAAGTAGAATGAAAATTTTAACAACTGCTACAACCTTACAATACAGGCTGGCTGAATTACTCTAAACTCATTGCTTCTTTGGGGTGTTTTTTATGCATGTAGTGGTTTCCTGTTTCAACATGAGACAGTTCAACTTTAACCTGAAGTCTTCTTGTAGGCTCCACTAAAGTCTCTACTTTCTTCCAGTGCCTACCCCCAGGAGAGGGAATCTCTTACTGAGAAAGAGTACAAGTTTTCCAAGTAAGAGTAGCTTAAAGGAAAGTTTACTCTCCTCAGAGACTATTTCTCCTCACTCCTTAATCCTGTGGCAGCAGTGGGGGTGGCAGCAAGAATCAAGGAATACAGTGAGGAGTAAAATTAACTGGTTAAGTTTCCCCACCTCTTACTGCTCCAGGCAAGACTTTTCTTTGCACTCTCTCTCTTCCTCTCTCTCTCTTTGGTCTAAGCACCTTTCCCCATTACTTTACCTACAGCATTCGTACACAGATATGAAACTGTTTCATTTCTGACCCAGATTCTGGTTTTGAGTATTAAGTCTTTCCACACTCCCTAGTTCTTCATATTTCACCAGGAGGATTATAAACTTATCTGAAATGGTAGAAATACATTTTGCTTTCAATTTCTCATTCTGCGGTATGCTGCTGAAAAGCAGTACATAGTGAGAAGTGAGAGCAGCAACCTGGCCTGATGCCCAGCTGGGAGCAGAGAAGTTCACCTAAAAAGGACTTGATGCTCCAAATGCCAAAAACCAGGAAGAGGGTTGGAGGAGGGGGTGGGGATATCTGGATATATGCCCACAGGTAGTAATGAACAAAGTGTATTCAGCCTGAGGGTGGGACCTTCTGCCCAGCCTCTGTCAGTTTGATGCCTCATTATCTTCTCCATCTTCCCTAACCTCAGGACATTTAATTAGGGAGCAGGTGGAACAAGCAACTGAGAAAGCAAGACAATACCCAAAAAGGTAGAAGCTGGGGGGAGGAGGGAGTTAAAATATTTATGTAGACCAGGTTCACTGGCTGTGATGTGAGGTTCTGGGTAGACAGCCACATACCTGTAACTCTATGTGCTGAACACACAATCTTACAATGTCATCCCACCTTCCACTGTTCCCCATCAGCCACTTAATCTCAGGCAGCCGTTTTTCTACTCTCTATGCTTCCTCCAAGCACCCTACACTCTAATCATCCTGAATTACTTTCTACTTTCCAAATATTGCCACACTTTCAAGCCTCCAAGCCTTTGAAGATGCTGGTCCCCTGCTTGGTGTACCCCTCTCCCACTCTTCCACACAGAAAACTCCCACTGTTTCTTCATGACTCAGGTCAAATGCAACCTTCTCTGTTACCTTCTCTGATGCCCCAGTCAGCATTAGTCACCCTGTGCAAATCTTTTTGTCATTTACCACAGCAGTAGTTAAGAGTACAGCCTCTGGGGTGAGAGAGACTTGAGTCTGGTGTGCCACTGTGGTAGACAGCCTGCAAGATGGCCCCCAGTGGTCCCCACCTCCTGGCATTTACATCCTTATGAAAGGATGTAAATGTATCATAGACCAACACTGTATCAGGGTTGGGTCTATACGACCAACAGAAATGGCATGTCATTTGAGATTAAGTTATAAAAGACACTATGGCTTCCATCCTGGACTCTCACTCTCTTCTTTCTCTCTTGAATTACTTGCTTTGGAGGAGGCCAGCTGTGGTGAGCAGCCCTATGAAGAGGTCCACATGGCAAGGAAGTGAGGTTTGCCAACAACCACGTAAGCGAGCTTGGAAGCAAATTCTCCAGCCTCAGTAGAGCCTCAGATACCTACAGGCCCAGCTAACACTTTATTTTTAAAGATTTATTTATTTATTTGAGAGAGAAAGAGTGTGTGCATGTGAGGGGAAGGAAGAGGGAGAGGAAGAGGGAAAGAATCCCAAGCAGACTCCGCACAGAGCCCAACACAAGGCTCAGTCTCACAACCCATGAGATCATGACCGGAGCAGAAAACAAGAGTCGGACACTCAACCGACTGAGCCCCTCAGGGGCCCCCCAGCTAACACTTTGACTGCAGCTTTGTAGAAACCCTATACCAAAACTACCCAGCTACACTGCTTCTGGATTCCTCAACCACAGACACAGTGAGATAACAAATATCTGTTTTAAACCACTCAATTTGGGGTCATTTGTACACAGCAATACATAACTAATACACTGAAAAAGGGATGGCAACAACCTAGGGTTTACAGTAAGAAAAGCTGAGTCAGGTCCAAGCAATGCTGCTTACTAACAGAATAACCCTGGGCAAAACACTCAACCTCTAGAGTCTGAGTTTCCTCACTTGGAAAATGAGAAAACTGAGACTATAATAATATACTACCAGGTAAATAGCATATCCTAAAACTAGGACTTAAGATAACCAAGCTACAAATAAAGTCTGTAGTAAAACAAATCTGACTCCTAAGGTGCTGAGGTTCAAAGATACACCTAAAACAAACTGAAAACTTATCTAATCAGTGTTATAAAAAAAAGTAGCTTTCATGGTGTGTGAATTAAAATAAAGAATCAGGCTTGGGCGCCTGGGTGGCTCAGATGGTTAAGCGTCTGCCTTCAGCTCAGGTCATGATCCCAGGGTCCTGGGATTGAGTCCCGCATTGGGCTCCCTGCTCCTTGGGAGCCTGCTTCTCCCTCTGCCTCTCTCTCTCTCTCTGTCTGTCTCTCATGAATAAATAAATAAAATTTTTAAAAAATAAATTAATTAATTAATTAAATAAAATAAAGAATCAGGCTTACTTCTAAACACCAAAAGAAAATGGAAACAGAAAAATGCAAACTGCAGGGCACCTGGGTGGCTCAGTCGGTTAAGCATCTGCCTTCGGCTCAGGTCATGATCCCAGGGTCCTGGGATCGAGCCTTGCATTGGGCTCCCTGCTCAGTGGGGAGTCTGCTTGTCCCTCTCCCTCTGCCCTTCCCCACCACTCGTGCTTACTCTCCCTCTCTAATAAAATCTTTAAAGAAAAGAAAAATGCAAACTACTTACTTACTAAAAGTAAAATTTGTATCATTATTTCATACCTAGGAAACCAAGACTATATGACATGACCTATAAGCAGTCTAAAAAGCTGGAAGTCTACTCTATTCAGAGTAAAATCTTTTATACCTCCCTAGATCCCAGGCCTGTCTCTGGAATGAGGCATACTGACATTGCTGTTCACCAAACTCCTCTTTTTTTTATTTTTTATTGTTATGTTAATCACCATATATTACATCATTAGTTTTTGATGTAGTGTTCCATGATTCATTGTTTGTGCATAACACCCAGTGCTCCACGCAGAATGTGCACTCTTTAATACCCATCACCAGGCTAACCCATCCCCCTACCTACCTCCCCTCTAGAACCCTGTTTGTTTTTCAGAGTCCATCGTCTCTCATGGTTCGTCTCCCCCTCTAACTTACTCCCCTTCATTCTTCCCCTCCTGCTATCTTCTTCTTTTTCTTTTTTCTTAATATATCTTGCATTATTTGTTTCAGAAGTACAGATCTGTGATTCAACAGTCTTGCACAATTCACAGCGCTCACCATAGCACATACCCTCCCCAATGTCTATCACCCAGCCACCCCATCCCTCCCACCCCCCACCACTCCAGCAACCCTCAGTTTGTTTCCTGAGATTAAGAATTCCTCATATCAGTGAGGTCATATGATACACGTCTTTCTCTGATTGACTTATTTCACTCAGCATAACATCCTCCAGTTCCATCCATGTTGTTGCAAATGGCAAGATCTCATTCCTTTTGATGGCTGCATAATATTCCACTGTGTATATATACCACATCTTCTTTATCCATTCATCTGTCGATGGACATCTTGGCTCTTTCCACAGTTTGGCTATTGTGGACATTGCGGCTATAAACATTGGGGTGCATGTACCCCTTCGGATCCCTACATTTGTATCTTTCTGGTAAATACCCAGGAGTACAATTGCTGGATCGTATGGTAGCTCTATTTTCAACTGTTTGAGGAACCTCCGTACTGTTTTCCTGAGGGGTTGCACCAGCTTGCATTCCCACCAACAGTGTAGGAGGGTTCCCCTTTCTCCACATCCCCGCCAACATCTGTCGTTTCCTGACTTGTTAATTTTAGCCATTCTGACTGGTGTAAGGTGGTATCTCACTGAGGTTTTGATTTGGATTTCCCTGATGCCGAGCGATGTTGAGCACTTTTTCATGTGTCTGTTGGCCATTTGGATGTCTTCTTTGGAAAAATGTCTGTTCATGTCTTCTGCCCATTTCTTGATTGGATTATTTGTTCTTTGGGTGTTGAGTTTCATAAGTTCTTTACAGATTTTGGATACTAGCCCTTTATCTGATATGTCATTTGCAAATATTTTCTCCCATTCTGTCGGTTGTCTTTTGGTTTTGTGGACTGTTTCTTTTGCTGTGCAAAAGCTTTTTATCTTGATGAAATCCCAATAGTTCATTTTTGCCCTTGCTTCCCTTGCCTTTGGCGATGTTTCTAGGAAGAAGTTGCTGAGGCTGAGGTCGAAGAGGTTGCTGCCTGTGTTCTCCTTTAGGATTTTGATGGACTCCTGTCTCACGTTTAGGTCTTTCAACCATTTGGAGTCTATTTCTGTGTGTGGTGTAAGGAAATGGTCCAGTTTCATTCTTCTGCATGTGGCTGTCCAATTTTCCCAACACCATTTGTTGAAGAGACTGTCTTTTTGCCATTGGACATTCTTTCCTGCTTTGTCAAAGATGAGTTGACCATAGAGTTGAGGGTCCATTTCTGGGCTCTCGATACTGTTCCATTGATCTATGTGTCTGTTTTTGTGCCAGTACCATACTGTCTTGATGATGACAGCTTTGTAATATAGCTGGAAGTCTGGAATTGTGATGCTGCTAGCTTTGTTTTTCAATATTCCTCTGGCTATTCGGAGTCTCTTCTGGTTCCATACAAATTTTAGGATTATTTGTTTCATTTCTTTGAAAAAAGTGGATGGTATTTTGATGGGGATTGCATTGAAGGTGTAGACTGCTCTAGGTAGCATTGACATCTTCACAATGTTGGTTCTCCCAATCCATGAGCATGGAACGTTTTTCCATTTCTTTGTGTCTTCTTCAATTTCTTTCATGAGTATTTTATAGTTTTCTGAGTACAGATCCTTTGCCTCTTTGGTTAAATTTATTCCTCGGTATCTTATGGTTTTGGGTGCAATTGTAAATGGGATCGACTCCTTGATTTGTCTCTCTTCTGTCCTGTTGTTGGCGTATAGGAATGCCACTGATTTCTGTGCATTGATTTTATATCCTGCTACTTTACTGAATTCCTGTATGAGTTCTAGCAGTTTTGGGGTGGAGTCTTTTGGGTTTTCCACATACAGTATCATATCATCTGCAAAGAGTGAGAGTTTGACTTCCTCTTTGCCGATTTGGATGCCTTTGATTTATTTTTGTTGTCTGATTGCTGTGGCTAGGACTTCTAATACTATGTTGAATAGCAGTGGTGAGAGTGGACATCCCTGCCGCATTCCTGACCTTAGGGGAAAAGCTCTCAGCTTTTCCCCATTGAGAATGATATTCGCTGTAGGTTTTTCATAGATGGCTTTTATGATATTGAGGTATGTACCCTCTATCCCTATACTCTGAAGAGTTTTGATCAAGAAAGGATGCTGTACTTTGTCAAATGCTTTTTCTGCATCTATTGAGAGGATCATATGATTCTTGCTCTTTCTTTTGTTAATGTATTGTATCACGCTGATTGATTTGCGGATGTTGAACCATCCTTGCAGCCCAGGGAAAAATCCCACTTGGTTGTGGTGAATAATCCTTTTAATGTACCGATGGATCCTATTGGCTAGTATTTTGGTGAGAATTTTTGCATCCATGTTCATCAAGGATATTGGTCTGTAATTCTCCTTTTTGATGGGGTCTTTGTCTGGTTTGGGGATCAAGGTAATGGTGGCCTCATAAAATGAGTTTGGAAGTTTTCCTTCCATTTCTATTTTTTGGAACAGTTTCAGGAGAATAGGTATTAATTCTTCTTTAAACGTCTGATAGAATTCCCCTGGGAAGCCATCTGGCCCTGGGCTTTTGTTTCTTGGGATATTTTTGATGACTGCTTCAATTTCCTTAGTGGCTATAGGTCTGCTCAGGTTTTCTATTTCTTCCTGGTTCAATTTTGGTAGTTGATACATCTCTAGGAATGCACCCATTTCTTCCAGGTTATCTAATTTGCTGGCATAGAGTTGCTCATAATATGTTCTTATAATTGTTTGTATTTCTTTGGTGTTGGTGGTGATCTCTCCTCTTTCATTCATGATTTTATTGATTTGGGTCATTTCTCTTTTCTTTTTGATCAGTCTGGCCAGGGGTTTATCAATCTGTTAATTCTTTCAAAGAACCAGCTCCTAGTTTCATTGATCTGTTCTACTGTTCTTTTGGTTTCTAGTTCATTGATTTCTGCTCTGATCTTTATTATTTCTCTTCTCCTGCTGGGTTTAGGCTTTATTTGCTGTTCTTTCTCCAGCTCCTTTAGGTGTAGGGTTAGGTTGTGTATTTGAGACCTTTCTTGTTTCTTGAGAAAGGCTTGTATTGCTATATACTTTCCTCTCACGACTGCCTTTGCTGTATCCCAAAGATTTTGAACAGTTGTGTTTTCATTTTCATTGGTTTCCATGAATTTTTTTAATTCTTCTTTAATTTCCTGGTTGACCCATTCATTCTTTAGTAGGATGCTTTTTTTTTTTAAAGATTTTATTTATTTATTTGACAGACAGACAGACAGAAGAGCACAAGCAGAGGGAATGGCAGAGAGAGAGGGAGAAGCAGGCTCTGCACTGAGCAGGGAGCCCGATGCAGGACTCGATCCCAGGACCCTGGGATCATGACCTGAGCTGAAGGCAGACGCTTATCCATCTGAGCCACCCAGGTGCCCCTTAGTAGGATGCTCTTTAGCCTCCATGTATTTGAGTTCTTTCCGACTTTCCTCTTGTGATTGAGTTCTAGTTTCAAAGCATTGTGGTCTGAAAATATGCAGGGAATAATCCCAATCTTTTGGTACTGTTTGAGACCTGATTTGTGACCTAGGATGTGATCAATTCTGGAGAATGTTCCATGGGCACTAGAGAAGAATGTGTATTCCGTTGCTTTGGGATGGAATGTTCTGAATATGTCTGTGAAGTCCATTTGGTCCAGTGTGTCATTTAAAGTCTTTATTTCCTTGTTGATCTTTTGCTTAGAGGATCTGTCCATTTCAGTCAGGGCGGTGTTAAAGTCCCCCACTATTATTGTATTGTTGTCAATGTGTTTCTTCGCTTTTGTTATTAATTGCCTTATATAATTGGCTGCTCCCATGTTAGGGGCATAGATATTTACAATTGTTAGATCTTCTTGTTGGATAGACCCTTTAAGTAGGATAGTGTCCTTCCTCATCTCTTATTACAGTCTTTGATTTAAAATCTAATTTGTCTGATATAAGGATTGCCACCCCAGCTTTCTTTTGGTGTCCATTAGCATGGTAAATGGTTTTCCACCCCCTCACTTTCAATGTGGGGGTGTCTTTGGGTCTAAAATGAGTCTCCTGTAGACAGCATATTGATGGGTCTTGTTTTTTAATCCAATCTGATAGCCTGTGTCTTTTGATTGGGGCATTGAGCCCACTTACAATTCAGGGTAACTATTGAAAGGTATGAATTTAGTGCCATTGTATTGCCTGTAAGGTGACTGTTACTGTATATTGTCTGTGTTCCTTTCTGATCTATGCTGCTTTTAGGCTCTCTCTTTGCTTAGAGGACCCCTTTCAATATTTCTTGGAGGGCTGGTTTCGTGTTTGCAAATTCCTTTAGTTTTTGTTTGTTCTGGAAGCTTTTTATCTCTCCTATTTTCAATGACAGCCTAGCTGGATATAGTATTCTTGGCTGCATATTTTTCTCGTTTAGTGCTCTGAAGATATCTTGCCAGTCCTTTCTGGCCTGCCAGGTCTCTGTGGATAGGTCTGTTGCCAATCTAATATTTCTACCATTGTAGGTTACATATCTCTTCTCCCGAGCTGCTTTCAGGATTTTCTCTTTGTCTCTGAGACTCGTAAGTTTTACTATTAGATGTCGGGGTGTTGACCTATTATTATTGATTTTGAGAGGGGTTCTCTGTGCCTCCTGGATTTTGATGCCTGTTTCCTCCCTCACATTAGGGAAGTTCTCTATTATTTGCTCCAATATACCTTCTGCCCCTCTCTTTCTTCTTCTTCTGGGATCCCAATTATTCTAATGTTGTTTCGTCTTACCCGTATCACTTATCTCTCGAATTCTGCCCTCGTGATCCTACCAAACTGCTCTCTTGCTGAAAAAAATGGAAGTAGCAATTCTGCTGTCAGACTCAATTCAGATGCTTTTTAGGGAAAAAAGATAATATATATATTTGGGATCACACTAATGTGGCACAGCTGTTCTTGGGCATTAAAGACAAGAAGAATGCAGAAACAGTAAAGGAGAGGGAAAGCCTGAAGACTTAAACGATGATTTTCAGTTGCCTCTAGTGGTGCTGTTTGTAAAGAATTGCGATAAACAATCTGATCTCCTCAGGAGGCAGGAATCTCCCAGCCAGGCCACTATAAATATAATTTGCCTAGCTAGAATAGTTTTGACTAGGCTGCTAGACAATGTAGGCTAACAACAGACCAGAAGTTGTATTTCTCTGGCCTTTCCCTACCTTCTAACTACTGCTAGCTACTTCGATGCCAAAGCCCAGGGATAACTAAGTGGTTTGCTGGTATTCCATATCTTTGGATTACAACAGCCACCCATGATCACTACTTTAGTGCATCAGCCCTGTTCTTTATGTAGTGTGCCTAAAGTGATAATGAAGATATGTGCAGAATCCAAACTGTGGTTTGTACGTTTTTCCCCCCTTCTGGAAAGATGTATAAATCCAGGCCATAAAATGCTCCCTGACACTTCTCCATGCATAAATGAGTTTTTCCTGAAGTATACACAGAATTTTTTGACTATAAATTTTCTATCACTCAATTTTATAAAATAGATTTGCACACATTAAGTGAACCATGGTACTTACACATACAGATCCATAGGAAACTCCTTCATCATGTGTGTTACAATAAACTCCACCATCAGGTCTGAGGGGAAAAGGAGAACAATGAAATCAATCAGAATGAAATGCATTTCATGCCTTTGAGTTGGAAAAAAACCTCAGTATACCTTACACTCATGCTGAATGACAACCACTAAGTGCATCTTTATTCACGTGCACTGAAATTTATTTTAAATAAGGTAGTTGTTGCAACACTTTTCACTACCTGCCACTTGTAAAGTTTTTTTTTTTTTTAAGATTTTATTTATTTATCAGAGAGAGAGAGCACAAGCAAGGGGAGCAGCAGGCAGAGGGAGAAGCAGGCTCCCTGATGAGCAAGGAGCCCAACATGGGGCTCGATCCTAGGACTCCGGGATCATGATCTGAGCTGAAGGCAGCCGCTTAACCAACTGAGCCACCCAGGTGCCCAGCCACTTGTAAAGTAACAACGAAATTAGCTCACTCTATTTCCGGAAGGATACTTGACCTACCAATAAATTCAGGTATATAAGAGATTTCATTGCACAGATAATTTGTACCATGGCACTAATGCAAAATGCCAGATGGAAATCATACTCTGAGAATCAAGTGATGAGGCAAGCAAAGAAATTATGGGTCACATCCATGTAACACTCCATGTTAACCTCTGAAGTTATGTCAGTCTATCTCATCTCATAATCATGCTCAGTTTGACAGATATTGACTGAATGGTCTGTGGGGCTTTGGGTCAATAGAGGCTTATTATATAGTCTTAATTACTGTTTCTAAAATCAAGTAGCTTTAGGAACCAGGGCTGAATATCCAAGTGAAATGGGATTAAGAGTTCAGATCATTCCCCTGAGGAAAATGCAGAATTCTGGGCAGACAAAATCACATAAGATACAACTCCCTACCGTCAGCTCTGTCAGCCTCATCTCAGCTTAATTTACTCAGAGGAAGTTTTGTATTTCTGATCCATGAACTTCAAGCCTCCTGGCCAGCTGACACATCAATTTGGACCAAGAAGGGAATGAATAATTTGAAATTTTCATCAGGAATAAGATACTTTACAAATTTAAATCATGTATCAAGCTTAGACTTAGCCATTTGTCTCCCTGGAAAGATCTTTTTCTTTAAACAAGAGAACCCTTTAATTGAACATTCTGTTCGTTGGAGTTGCTTTACCAAACTAAGCAATAAACATGGTTTCTTAGACCAGAGAAGAAACATAACTAGTACCTTCTCTGAGGGAGAAGCACAGCAACCAGGATCTATCCCTCCTCTTAATCATGAAAATCTGTCTCAGAAAAATGCCAATTTTGATGAGACTCACCCAGTACTGCACATACTAAGGGACGGCAGGGAAGGTTCTTGTCCGCTGCCTTCTTTCTGTGTCTCATAGGCTTCACACACACACACACAAAAAAAGAAATGAAATAAGTAGACACCTGAATTGATATCCAGTGGCTCATCATCACGTTTTTCATGCAAATAAAATCACTACTACAGAGATGCTACCTTTTCTTTCTTTTTCTAGTGATGGGGGTGGGGTGGGGCAGGGAGGACTTGTAAATGCTTCTCAGTTATCAATGCAGGCCTGTGACAAAAACACAATTCACAGCAAGACAACAGCCCCAAAGGGCACTGGAGCGTACTACAATGGGAAAGCTGTTGTTTTTACTTTGATTTTATCTATACAAATGACATTACTAACAACAAAAGAGGTATACTGGTATTTTTCTTTGATAAAATAAAGAAAAAGAGAAGAAGGTAACTGTATAGAGGCAGCAACAGTAGCAGTTGCAAAAAACAAAAGTCAGTTTCAAATATAAACCTCACTGGGATATTTTTGAACATACCTCCAAGTTTGAAGTAATTCCCTGATACCTTCATATTCTATTTCCCCCACCTCTCAGATAAATAAAACAGCATCTGGTCTTAACTAATCAAAGATCATACTACATTTTGAAAACAAAAGGCTTAGGCCCATCTCCTTGTTGAAATCTACATTACTGATACATTCTAATATTACTGCCATGTGGACATGGTTGTGGATCTTTCCATCTTCTCTTGAGTAAGAAAGAGCTCCATGACATGCAAAAAAAAATGCCAACAACAGGCACGGGCCTGTTGAACAGCAGTTAAGCAAAAGCCCTTTAGTAAAACATTCCACCCACATTTGTTCTAAGTAGGATCAATCTCATCCTCCCCAATCCTGCCAACATACCAAAAATTTCCTCTAAGAAAAAACAAGAAACAAAAGTCACACCTACCATTCTGTGTAAGTTTACTCGAAAATTCATATTGTCGTCATGCAAAAATGCATTTGCATACTGATCCTAAAAAAACAGAAATATGGAGAAAAAGTAAGGAATGAGAGCTATACTTAGGAAACTCAGTTTATAATCTATCACACTTGCTACAAATCCTTGGACTTCAAGAACTACTTTCAAGGGGCGCCTGGGTGGCTGTCAGTTAAGCATCTGCCTTCGGCTCAGGTCATGATCCTGGAGTCCCAGGATTGAGCCCCGCATCTGGGTCCCTGTTCCAGTGTGCTTGCTCTCACTCTCTCTCAAATAAGTAAATAAAATGAAAGAAAGAAAGAAGAGAAAAAAGAAAGAAAGAAAAGAAAGAAAGAAAAGAGAAGAAAAGAAAGAAAGAAAGAAAGAAAGAAAGAAAGAAAGAAAGAAAGAAAGAAAAAAGAAAAGAAAAGAAAAAAGAAAAGAAAGGAAAGAAAGAAAGAAAGAAAGGAAGGAAGAAAGGAAGAAAGAAAAGGAAAAAGAACTACTTTCAAGGACCCGTTAAGAGGGCTAATGGGATGAGCCTAGAGTCTTAATGTCGAACCCTACTTAAGCCATGAGATTTTAATTGGATATAATTTCCCAGTGTATCTCTAACTGGTCAAAAATCTCTCAGCAAATTACAAACAATAAAAAATCAAGGCACAGGATTTGAGGCAAATGCTGAGAAAAATCTGTTTTCCTATTCTCTCTTCCTTCCCATCTGCCCAAGGAGCCTACTCTGTTTGTGACAGCTTGAAGGTTTTCATCAGGGTGGCAGGGTACATGTGCAGACTCCACATGAGGATCCACGATTAAGAAGTGAGGTCTGCACTGTGCTGGGAATGGGCTTGGCACAGCAGGAGAAAACTGCTACACAGGCAGCATGGCAGTAGGCAAGACCCCATCTATCTCTGGGTTTGCTGAAGACTGATGGAAAATCAAAAACCTCTCACCCATGGATCGGTAATGAACATCCCTTGGCCCTTTCCCAACACCTTTTCTGAAGATCTGACATGCCTACAGACTCCAATTACTAGGAACTGTTACAATTTGTGAAAAACAACTCCTTTAAAGATTTTCTTAGAAAGATTTTTGAAAAGCAATTACACCAGGCCCACTGCTAATAAGCAGCTCTTCTATAACCAGCTACCCATAACCTGGTGAAAAGCAGGTCATCTTTTCACAGAGAACATAAAAAGGGAAAGAATGAGTGAGACCTTTACTCCATGTGGACCACCTTTACTATTTTTCTTGAGAGAGAAAAGATCAAAATAAGGGATAGTAAAGGGGGACACTGAAGCGAAAATTTAGCTTTAAATTGACCCAAGTTCTGCCCATAACCAGGGATCTGCCTAAGTGACGCCATTTGGGCCCTGTGGTTTTTTACACCTGTGTTGCCACAAAGATTCAGGGTGAGTTCAGGCCTAATTAATCCAACCAAAAGAGCCTCCTGATAAAGCATTTCTCAGGCTCTTACTCTTCACCAAACCACAATCAGCCCAACTTTACTCAGTTTCCAATTCCCCTCTTTCACTTTTCTATCCACCACCCCCCACAGGAAACTTGAGCTCCTTTTTTCATTTTGCTAAATGCAAAAGACCCAACATGAGCAGCTTCAGAGGGGTAGGAGTATTTCTTCTACAGGGGCTTAAATCTCATATTTAAAACTCTTAAGAGCTCGCATCTTCCAGTTCAAAATTATAGCAGTTAACATAAAACAATTCATTATTAATTCATCCAGTAAATACTAATTGAGGCTCTACTATGTGCTAGACATTGAGAATATACTGGTGAAGGAACAAAATACTTGCTATCAGAGCTTACATTCTAGTGGGAGGAGACAGACAATACAAAGAGGAAAGATTTTCTTTCCCAAGCTTTAGGATCCTACAAGTCAGGAACAGGAGAAGGGCAGAAAAAAGATAGCACTCTGTAAGAGAAGAGCTACTATCAGAAGACGAGTGACACCTACCTCTGCAATACACGTAAGTATAATCAGACAGAGTTTGCCACTGTGAAGCCGATGCTCATCTGTAAAGAAAAAATAAACCCTCTCACCATATCATCCAAATCATGTTTATATAGAGAATAAAGATGTGTATCATCACAAAGATCATTTCTACTTTCCCCCTCCCTACAAAATTCCTGAATGAAAAATCAAGATTAATTCTTGCTATTCTACTAGGCAAGAGAATTCTCCAGAAGATTTTTTAGAAAAATGGAAAGCTAACCACCTTCCTGAGAATCTAATTATTATGGTTCCTACCATCATGGCCCAAATCAGGGCCATGCCCTTTGCTTCCCTAAAAACGTTTTGCTTCTGAATAGTCAGGTCTATTCCCTTCCCCATCCCCTCCCATCTATCAGCTATAAGCACCACCATCTACAGCCACGTCCCACAAAACCTAGAAAGGTTTTAAAACTGTTCATAGCAAACTGGCCGTGGAATCAGAAACAAACTAACCAAAAACCAAGGTCCAGTTCCTGCCTTTCCTTGTACTGTGCACACTACTTATGACTGGGAAAGCTGTGAACGCTTCATCATATTTCTTTTCTTCCTGCCAAAATTATTCACTCTACAAATATTTACTTAATACCTACTACATGGCAGGCACTATGCTAGGCATTACAGATACAGTACTGAACTGAACAAAGGTCCCTGGTCTCCCAGAACTCACATTCTAGTTATTAAAAAAGAAGAAGGTAACCTCAGTAGCAGGGCTTTAAGCCCACACAAATGACCAAGAAAGAGCTACTCCATCACTGTCAATTACCAGAACCATCAAAGCTTATTTACTTCCCAGGATCTTTGCGGGTGAGGGGTGAAATGGAGGCAAGAAGAGGGCCATACCAGCATATCCAAAATGGACAAATGGTTATGATGCTTCAAATTAGCTTTGACAGGACCCAAACTGAAGTCCATTCTGAGAAAAGATCTATTAACAGATTACAGTGCTATAGAAAGGAACTAATAGAACTCACCCTGACATTAACCTGTTACTTCCTCAAAAATCAACTAAAACCTGACAATTAGAAGGCATAATGGGCCAGAAACACATTCACCTCTCCTCATAGACAGTGCATATAGAATAATGATAATGATACTTCCTTGACATTCCCCAGAGCTTACATCAGCACTCCTAGGCAGCCAGCAAAGAAATGCCCCTGCCTATGCAAAACTAGATTCATGAGACTCTTCTACCTACCTCTGGCCACAGAATTTCTCTGGCACTATTTTCCCTTTCCCCAAAAGCTGATGAGCAACTCCTATAAAAAAGCCTGCAGCTATCTCTCCACTTTAAAAGAAAAAAAAAAGTGTTTCTGAATATAAAAATAAGGCCTATTTCATTATAAACTTTTTTAAATTCAGAGAAGCATAAAAGACAATAAAAACCAAGTTTAATCATCCCATCCAGATGTCCTGTTAAGATTTTGGTGAATCGACTTTAAAATTTATGCATAGGTATACATACATTTTTTAAAATATTTTTGCCTAATGTCTATTTTAAAGGTTGAGCAGAAACTCCTCCAAGCTGACAACACCCAAGTCAGAAGAACTCAGTCAGAAGAAAAAAAAGGCTTTGAAAGCAGAGCTGAATCAAGGGAATGATAAAATTCTGCAGACTGGATAAGAGAGGAACAACTGGGTAGGGGACACACAGGTAGCTTCAATATCATTAAATTTCTTCAGCTGAGTGGTAGGTTCACATGTTCATTTTATATATATTTTTTTTAAGATTTTATTTATTTATTTGAGAGAGAGAGAGAATGAGAGGGAAGAGGGTCAGAGGGAGAAGCAGACTCCCTGCTGAGCAGGGAGCCCGATGTGGGACTCGATCCCAGGACTCCAAGATCATGACCTGAGCGGAAGGCAGTCGCTTAACCAACTGAGCCACCCAGGCACCCCCACATGTTCATTTTATATTATACTTTGTAACTCATGCTATTTATTATACTTATTAAAAACTTTATAATTTAATATTTATATATATTAGAAGTATCTTTTTATAGGTACCAAACAATAAATATATAATTAAAAAGAAAGAGCTAATATCTGGGGTATGGGGACAGAGCAGAGCCAAGAAAAAATTGCTTCTATTTGCTCCTAAAACCATAATGAAATCCTGTTAGGGCATGCAGAAGGTCAGGGGCTTAATAGCAAGACAGCTGGGCCAACAAAGCCACCCCGGAGCCATTTTTTTCCCTCTCTGCACTCCCTCAGTCTCACAGGAGCCATTTTTGAAATTAATTCTTCATAGTACCTAACCCTGCCCCTTGCCATATTTAGGCTGCCTGTCAGCAAAGACCTAACTGAGCCTGAGTTTAGAGAGACAGTCTGAGACCGCCCATACTACAATTAATCTGCCCTCAATTTTGCCTTCCATTTTATGTATGACAAAGTGACCAGCACAAACAGCTTTATATGATCATTAAGCTTAGAAGTAAAAATTTAAAAAATTAAAATTAAAAAAAAAGGGGCACCTGGGGTGGCTGTCTTTAAGCATCTGCCTTCGGCTCAGGTCATGATCCCAGGGTCCTGGGATCGAGCCCCACATCGGGCTCCCTGTTCAGTGGGAAGCCTGGTCCTCCCTCTCCCACTCCCCCTGCTTGTGTTCCCTCTCTCGCTATGTCTCTCTCTGTCAAATAAATAAATAAAATCTTAAAAAAAAAAAAAAAGAAGTTCCAAGGGCCTCAATTCACTATGTTATATCAAGCAAAGCTACAAGTTCACTTGCAGGGTCACATCTATACAGTCTCTCTCTTCTGTGGTTGCTGTGACATTTCTAGAGAAAGAAAGAGGTTAGCCCCCTCCATAAAGGAGAAGCAAAAGCCTCAGGAAACACAGATACACAAGAGTCTTGCCATCCTCACCAATCAGATCTCACTTGCCAAGTCTCAAGAGGTTCACCATCTCTGTAGCTCCCAATGGACTGAATTATATACTGGATAGAATCTGCTGGGTTTCCTCCCAATCCCTTCTCACACCTAGCCCAAGTACTCCCTTTCCCTACCATCAATTAAAAGATCACAGAAAGATCATAAACCGATGAAGAACAGGAAACCAGAGACAATAAACTCAAACTTTTCCAACAGCCAGTCCTCTCCCACTTCCACTCTGTATCTCTGGATGGGTACTGACACTTCTATTTTAAGTGTTAAGGAACACTGTCCCTCTTAATCTCACCTCTTCCTACTGTAGTTGGTACAACAGTCCAAGAATTCTCACGACAAGCTGATGCTTCCAGTTCTTGTCCTCAAAAGGGAATTCCCCGAAGTGTGCTAATCCCCCCACTTCCCACACACAAGAGTTTGCATCTACTTACCAAAATCTGCTAAAATGACTTGCTAGTTTTTGTAGAGACCAACTTTTTTCCTGTTCTATTTTTGAAGTACTACCCCTCCAGCTCCAGGTTTTCCCAACACCACCTAATTGCCATCTGGCAGTGAGAAATCACTGTTTTCCAGTAATCAGGACCATCGCCCTGTACAGGAGGCCCCAGTGGTTCATCCTGTCCAAGCTCCAAAGTATTAATGCTGTTCCTTGATTCTAGCTAAGTAGCTGCTGCCAAACCCCCTGCTTCCCGAGCCCCCAAAGTAGCATGACTTACCTTTGGTGTCCTGCATGACAATCGAGCTATACTTCAAGAAGGTTATCAGCAGATTACTGGTCTGTACATCTGCATCCAGTGGGAGTTCCACAGAACTTATAACTGGAATAGAACAGATGAAATGCACTTAGCCTACAACATATTCCATCTAACACTTCTACCTACATAGCCAATTTGCCAGCAGGCAAGGAAATCACTAAATAAACTTTTTTACAAGAGGGAGGACCAAGTGCTTATCATAAAACCCTTAGCTACTGTTCCTAGACCTCTAGAGCCCTTCCTACTCCCAAGATTAAGACCAATACCCTTCTCATAATCTAGAAGGGCTAGTCTCCAGGAACAGTGCTTTCCTCCCAGCATCCTAAGAAAGGTCTTTTGATTCCACTTCTAGCCTCAAGTAACCCAAAAGTGTTCAGGGCCCTTCTGAAGGCACTGTGATTTGTACCTAAGGGAAAGATCTGTATTGAATATAAATGAGCCTTGCTTTGATGAGTCCTGCTTAAAAGAAATGACAATTCATTCCTAATAAGGAGAAATCTTGCTCAGTTTTGAGAAAATGCCTCTAGGCTGGAAATACCCAAGATGGAATGGAAAAAAGTTAAGGCAGAACTATATTCAAATTCTACTCCTTAATCCCTTCCCCCCTGAAAGAGGACCAGAAAAAAAATACCAAACTGAAAACAGGTGGATATTACCGATTGGGACAGCTTGGAAACTGAGTTTTATTTACCCAACTGCTTGCTATTTCCAAGAGAAACTACCCCTTGTCCCCACTCTCTGAGCCACACTCCTAATAAACAATGAGGGACCAAACCAGGGCTGGGACCCACAAAGAACAGTCTTCTTATTTTTATTTTTTTCCCTCCACACCCAACATGGGGCTTGAACTCACGACCGACAGCCAGCCAGGAGCACCCAGAACAGTCTTAATGTAGATTTTTCAAGCTTCTAAGACTTTAAATTAGACTTACACATCTTGTTAACTGTTTTTACACTAGGACATAATATAAAAGCAAAAGGAGACTCATGCTGGCTCAGACAAGCTAGAGAATCTACAGCTTTCTGCTGTATTTTCACCTATAGAAGACTCACTTGAGTTTGGGATATTATTCATAATATGTATTCATAACCATAATGGATCCCTCTGGAGTTATTACAATGTATACGGAGAACATTTATTAACAATGGGAAACATTTGCATATAATGGTTCCAAACACACAACAAAAAGCCTTATGAGAAGAAATTAGCATGCCCAATCCCTGGCTGTTTTCCAACAGTTCAGCCCCCCAAAACTAATAAAAGACAAATGTATTTTTATGTTGAAATACCAAAAGGCCTTAATTCATACTATGGGTTAATGACCTGAGACTACCAATTCAAACTCCAGCCTGTTTTGAAGCTCAGAGCCCATAATCCTTCCTTTGTCCAATACAAAGAGGCATCTAACTGGTAAGTGGAACTTTTTTCCTACTCACACACAGCAGTAACTGGAAAACTGTCTTATATAATATGTAGAAATATAGAAGTATATGTATTTTTAGTTTACCAGAAAGTCCTCTCATGCCAAGGCTGAGTTGTCAAATGTCAAGTCTGAGCTGAGAACAAATGTTACATCTAAACTGCTGGCTTTTAAAAATAATGGTTCCAGTGACATACCTTTAAATCTAAGTGGGCCACTGAGCACCACTATACATAATTAAAAACCAAAACCTGAAAACAAAGTTATAATGTTTAGGATCCCTATTAAAAAGAAATTAATCAGGAGAGAAGAAAGAATAAAACAGAAGAAATAGAATAAAATCCCTCACAAATTAAAATCTCCTTCCTAAAGAAGAGTTATTCCTTGATCTTTGGCTTCATAATTCTTCCTAGCAGCCTCTGTCAAGGGGGATAGTCATTTGAAAGTGGGCTGACTCCATCTTCCCACTAGAAAAAATAAAAGCTCACTAGTTGTAGGTAAGTAAGCACAAATCCTGCCATTGCATAATCAAGTGTGTGGGTGGAAGTGTTCACAATGAACAGTTTGAAAGGCAGTTCTCTGAAGCGTCCAAACCCCAACATCACATGGGACTCAGATATATAGATATATATATATATATGGCTTTTGATAGCCATGGTAACCAGGCAGGCTTCATCCTTAAAGAGAAAGAACAGTATTTCTATTGGATTTTTCAGGGACCTGAAAAAGCAGAGACAAACAGGCAGTCCTTACTACTTCCTCCTTCTCATTAAGATATTTTGGAATTTAACTTTCAGTTCAGAATGGATCCAATTTGCTACATAGACTTGAATATCAATGGCACCTCCCTGACACACTTCTGTCCCAACACCACTTTCACTACCTTCAAATGCTACTGCCACAGGTGCCAGATGAAAATGTCAAGGAGAAAGAGCAGATCAAAGAAGGTCACTTCACAGACATAGAGAGGCACAGAGAAAGGATCAAAGTTAGATTTCCTCTACTTCTTTACCCAAAATTCAGTCAACATTTTAGGCAAAACATCAAGTACTAACAAAGATTATTCTTAGGTTAATATACTCTATCAAACACAGGTAGATGACAAACTTCATTGGGGAAAATTCATAATTTCTTTCCTGTTATCGTTTTCTTAAGTCCCAGCCATAAAATTTAAAAAGTAGAAATTCTGTGTGGGTGGGTAGGTGTGTTTCAGAGGGAGAAGTCTTAGATACCAAATTCTCAATTATAATACACTCAAAGCTTATTGTTTTCCCACTGGAAGTGCTGGCAGATACATACCAGTGAGTAAAACCCCAGGTTCACTCTCTCTTCCATGTACTCTACAAATATTTATTAAGCAGCGACCATGCCAGGCACTACGCTGGACAGACAGTAGTGAACAAAACAGACATGGTCCTTGCCCTGACCCGTGTCCTGGTTCTTAGTCTCAATTTTCACTAACATGAGGTGATCCACTTATTTCTCTGGCCTCAATTCCCTCATTTGGGCAATGGTAACATGAGATAGTATTACTACCTTATTTTTATTTCAGAGAGATATTCATAAAATATCTCATACCTTATTTTTATTTCAGAGAGATATTCATAAAATATCTCACAAGTACCCAGAGAGTTTGGCAGGAATGGCATTGCTGACCTCAGAGGTCCCTTTCAGTTCTAGCACCCCATGATTCTACAACCATTCCCTGAGGACAAGTTAGAGTTATGTAGCTTCTTACACAGGAAAAACACTTGACTTTCTTTTCCCAAGCTTCCTTTGGAGCTTTAGAAGTCCTGAAGGATAGCACCTCAGAGCAATTTCGTAGCTAAAAGAATCAACAGCTGTGTTCTTTGTTCAACACGGCTATGCTCACCCTGAAAGACTCAAGATTATATTGGTGAAGAAAACAAGAGGTGGGGGGCTTACCATCAGAGGAGGGCGGCGTGGTCCCAAGCGGTGTGGCTGGGGTTGCAGGAACAGGACCGACAGGAGTTGTCACCAAGCCCATTTCTGGATGACTCTGAAAGAGAACAGAAGCAGGCAAGAAAAGACATAACCCAGTTCTGAGTACTGTCTCCGTAATATCCTTTCTGGTATTCCTGGCCTCATACTTAGACGGAATGCTCACTGAGGAGGGACTGCTTCTACACCGAGTTCCCTTGAGAACCTGATTCCTGCTGATGCTTATTAACCTCTAATAAGAAGCTCTGTGGGCTAGTTTTTTTAAGCAAGTAAGTTTCCATTACATAAGTTTTTCTGCAGAACCATGCAAATAAAAAACCGGGGTAAACAAATACATGAGATTATTCTACCAAAAAAAGGGCATCTGCAGTCCTATCTGAACCTGGGCAAGGACTACTCTCATCAGATCAACCTAATACACATCTACAGGGCGCCTGGGTGGCTCCGATGGTTAAGCCTCTGCCTTCGGCTCAGGTCGTGATCCCAGGGTCCTGGGAACGAGTCCCGCATCGGGCTCCCTGCTCAGCAGAGAGCCTGCTTCTCCCTCTCCCTCTGCACCTCCCCCTGCTCATGCTCTCTCTCTCTCTCTCTGTCTCAAATGAATAAATTTTTTAAAAAATCTTATAATAAATAAATAAATAAAATAAAACATATCTATAGACTGTTCTGATGACCACACAGTTGACTAGTAAGTACAGGCAAGGCAAGTGGATAAGAAGTGCTATAAAAAGAGCTATGCAGACAGCAGCCTCCCTGTTTCACAACTAATAAGAGTATGTCGGGTGGAAGCAGAGACATGGGGGAGACATCCACTGGGACCAAAACAGACAACTCCTCTGTCTGACCCTCCTTAGCCATCTCTGTCACATCAGCTCTTAAGAATTAAGCTGAGGGGCGCCTGGGTGGCTCAGTTGGTTGGGCGACTGCCTTCGGCTCAGGTCATGGTCCCAGGGTCCTGGGATCGAGCCCTGCATCAGGCTCCCGGCTCAGCGGGAAGCCTGCTTCTCCGTCTCCCACTCCCCCTGCTTGTGTTCCTGCTCTCGCTGTCTCTCTCTCTCTCTCTCTCTGTCAATTAAATAAATAAATAAAATTTTTAAAAAAGAATTAAGCTGAGTGGTGGCTACTCCCTTCCCTTCCCCAACAGCTTCCTCAGCCTTTTACCTCTCTTACCCCTCCTTTAAAATCAGCTCCAGAATCCAGAGAGCAGACAAACAGAATGAGAATAGTGGGTAAAATCTCTCATGTTCTCAGTCTTGATAAATAAGTGTCCTCGTAGGCAGACCCTAAACAAGCACACTACTTGTTAAGCATGACCTCATTTTTTTTTGTTAAAACTCAGTGATTCCATACACATCTGCCCTTAGAGAAAAAAGCATAAGCCAATGTTCTTTTAAAAGAAACCTACATACATATTTTAAACCCTCTGACTTTAAGATAAAAACACTTTATCAATTTTTAAAAGACGGCTTTCATAGACATTGGGTAGGGTATGTGCTATGGTAAGCGTTGTGAATTGTGCAAGACTGTTGAATCACAGATCTGTACTTCTGAAACAAATAATGCAACATATGTTAAGAAAAAAGAAAAAGAAGAAGATAGTAGGAGGGGAAGAATGAAGGGGAGTAAGTTGGAGGGGGAGACGAACCATGAGAGACGATGGACTCTGAAAAACAATCTGAGGGTTCTAGAGGGGAGGTGGGTAGGGGGATGGGTTAGCCTGGTGATGGGTATTAAAGAGGGCACATTCTGCGTGGAGCACTGGGTGTTATGCACAAACAATGAATCATGGGACACTACATCAAGAACTAATGATGTAATGTATGGTGATTAACATAACAATAAAAATTTTTTTAAAAAGATGGCTTTCATGGACAGCACTTGAGTTCTCAACCTGTGCTAGTCCCCTTCTCTACCAACTACTCAGGATATCCCAAGCTGGGCAAGTGACCCAGCACTCGGTATTCTATGACTTCCTGCTTTCAAGCGATTTGTAGACCATTCTGTTGTTGTTGTTAACAGCTAGACTTATGTTAGACAAGCTATTTTTTACTTTTCTTCTCTGGATATTAGTGAAATAATAAGACAAGTGATTTGACCTATTTTATCTCTAGTTGTAATTCCACAGTGGTTTAGAAAGCAGAAAACCTGACATAAAAATCCATATGGGCAGATAATACCAAGGGACTGCCAGTGTGCAAAATGAAGTAATTTCCATTCAAAATAATCTCCATTCATTTGGGTTAAGAGAATTGGGAAACTGGGCAAAAGAATAGTAAACTGGTCAAAGCCATTACCTTGCATGTTATCAGACCCACTTCAGCACCAGATGGAAACATACATATCTGAGGACAGCCTGCCGCAAAGACAACTGATGCACCTCTGTTGCTACCACTTACTAATACAAAGCAAGATCTAAATAGGCACAGCCAGATAGGGTTCTCAATGGAGTGAATCTGTATGAAATTCAGGGAGAAGGACTAGAGTTTTTAACATAACCAACCTGGGCTAACACTGTGATGAAGTTACGATTTAAATGAACAGCTTCATAAAGTGCCAGAAGGATGGCCTCATTGGTTCTAAAGAAGAAAAGAGAACAAATTGGAGAGGCTCTTATAGTGGAAGAGTTAAAACAGTATGACCATCAAGATAAAATTTCACCCAGCTCCTCATTATCAGTCCCTTTGCATTTCTAATGCTCCCTTTATTTCGTTGTTGGGTTTATATAAAGAGTATATACGGAAGGAGTCAGGGCCTTAACTTAATTCCTTAGAACTAGTTCTTACCTACTTCATTCCCTATTTTCCCTCTCACTTTTCCACCCCAATCCAGTTAAGTCCTTAACTGGCTCAGACACCCAGCCCTCTTGCATTTTAGTCCAGAGACAGCTGGGAACCATTTATCGGCTTCTTAGGGCTCAACAGACATGACCAAAGTAGTGGTTTCTAAGGGTCCATTCTTGTTTAAAACCCAAGAAACAGTTGATAAATCACCATAAAAGTTTGAATCTGTAAAAGATTAGCAAGAGGTAATGTTTCACACTCATATCCAGCCAGAGAGCTCACACTAAAGTTCAACTCACTGCACAAGAATTCCAGGCACTTACTGTACTGAGATTTTCTCATGGGCATCTGCTATGAACATGCTGCCCACCTGTGGAAGAAAAGAGGCATTGCAGACTTATAGCAGGGAAATGTGAGAGGAGCTCTGTGCTTACAAAGCCTTTGATCAGTGAAAAAATAAGTGGCGTGCAGACTGAGGGAACGCGGAACTCTGGCCCACCAGTCATACAGACCAAAACCAGCTCACTTTCAAGACCTCAAATAATCACAAGTAATAAAATATTGAAATAATGAGAAATCTACTAAATTGTCTTTCCATAAAGGGCCTTAAAAAAGAACGATCAGGAGATGCCTGGGTGCACAGTCAGTTAAGCGTCTGCCTTCAGCTCAGGTCAGGATCCCAGGGTCCTGGGATCAAGTCCCACATTGGGCTCCTTGCTTAGCAGGGAGCCTGCTACTCCCTCTGCCTGCCCCTCCCCCTGCTCATGCCCGCTCTCTCTCTCTCTGACAAATAAAATCTTTTAAAAAAAGAACAATCAGGACTTTTGTCCAGCTCTCCTTTTCAATGTATAAGTTTAGTGATCACTGACAGCAAATAAATGTTAACCTAGACCTCCTCATCACTCGGCATCTTTCTTGAAAGTTGCTTACTTGAAGTCAGAAACTAACTCATGAAGAGTACCACAGAAAGCACACTGATTTCATACCCAACATTAGCCGTCTTCAGAAGAATATTTGAGTTTCAGACCAGAAATGTCTATGGAGACCCACTGTCCATCTTTAACAAAATCTTTAGTTTGTGTCATAGGCAGGGGAGCCACATAAGTAAATGGAGTAGGTTGCCTCCAGTATGTGTGATGTCAGAGGCACTGAGAAAGATGCCCATCCCTCTAAAAATACCTTTCCATCTGCCTCCTGATGTCCCAAACTATGCAGCTGGAACTTCCTTTGTTTAGTACAAACCTTTTCTTCCTGGCTAAAAGGCAAGGATCCCTGGAACAGTAATATTATATCCAATTCATTTAACCAAATACCAACATAGCACTCATATTGCTCTGAACTCTGAGAGACCTTACTCATTTATGCTTCAGAGCTAAAGAGCTCAGCAAATCCTTTTCTCAGAGTAAGCTGAGAAAGAAGGGAAGAAGACAAAGGCACTGGGGAGAATAACTGCCTTTTTCGGGGGTACAGGGATAGCTATTTTTTTGCACCGAACTCAAAAACTGTCTTGCCCTACAGCTGATTACTTGAATACTAATGTCCAAGAAAAAAGACTTCCTGAATCTGCCCAGATTCTAAGACCTACTAGATTTATCTCCTAAATATTAGTCCCAGCGGTGCCTGGGTGGCTCAGTTGTTAAGCGTATGCCTATGGCTCAGGTCATGATCTCAGGGTCCTGGGATCGAGCCCCGCATTGGGCTCCCTGCTCCACAGGGAGCCTGCTTCTCCCTCTCCAACTCCCCCTGCTTGTGTTCCGTCTGTCACTGTGTCTCTCTCTGTCAAATAAATAAAAATCTTTAAAAAAAAAAAAAAAATCAGTCCCAGGTTACCTGGCCCAAAATGTCTATGGTGTCAAGGTTGAGAAACCTTGTTCAGAAGTCTTGCAAACTGGACCAATAATCCTAAACTATGGACCTCTCAATCCATTAAATCTTTATAGAGGAGTAGCTCAAATCCTTTGCATCAATCCCTTGACTGCAGGACCAACTATGAGGAATCAAGTGGCCATAGCAGACAGCCAAGGAGCACTCAGGTCTGCACTCAGATCTAAATTCTCCTACCTAGTCAAACAATATTCTGCAGGGTCAATCCTCAAACATAGTCAGCTCTTCAGGAGGTAAAAGTCTGACTTAATATGTATGCTTTTTTAGCCTTTAAAAAACTGAATTAATTAATTGGAAAAAATCAGTCCCAGAGCAATCAGAGCTCTCCTCTCCCTATCTCACTTGGGTTTGGAAATCAATAAAAGAGATAGAGCTCTCAAAAAAATCTGCTCTGAGACACTCTCCCCTCATCATGCCATCATCTCAAACATTTGAACTTCTGATCCAAATCTGTCTACCCCTACAGAACTCTTACATTCCTAGCAGGACAGAAAAAACAAGTTGGACTTACCATATTTGTTAAAGCAGAGAAAAAACCACTCTGGTGTTCTTCTTCCTTGTCTTTATACTGCCTGAACAAAAATAACTAAATTCAACTTTAGTATTACTTATCAAGTATGTCTTTGTCCTTGGCATTCTAGGTAATCAGGGCAGGGCACTCACAGAATTCACTGACTCCAGAAAACAAAAGCATTATGACAATCTAGCCACAGCAGTTTCCCTTGCAAGCTAAGAGGCATGCATCTGCGCTTGAGGCAGCGTGTTATCAAAATGCCTGGCTACTTTGGGAGAGACTCAGAACAGCAAGCTGCAAACGTGTGAAACTGCTCTAACATATGGCTGATCCAGTTATTTCCCAAACAGACTATTACTTGAAAAGTGTAACAGTGAAATTACTTTCAGACTGTAACAGTGAAAATCTTGTTTGTTTTTGAAGGAAGAGGAGGGAAATCTGTGAGCTAAACTATTTGTGGAGATGGGGCAGATTTGAAATTCTATATCCAATTGTGTGTGAGCAAAGTCTGAAGAGAAGCAAGCAAGATAATGCCTGGCCCTTGCCAGGATTAGGAACACTTCTGGTTTCTATTCACTGAATACCAGATACCTTCCTCATCCAAAACAAGAGGGAAAGCAAGCATTGATGAAGAGAGACCCAGAAAAGACAGGGACTCAGGGAAGTGGCAGTCAATTCCTGATGAAAAAGAAGCATCCATCAAACTAGAACTAATTCAGTATGTTTTCTCTTTTTATTTATTTTTAAGTGTACAAAATGTGGTGCTTCACAACTTTTTTTACAGAGACAATTGTATTTGTAGGATACATGGGGCTAAATGGAAGAGCCTGCTTGTGGCTGGAAAACTAGTTAAAATGTTCTGCAATAAAATACCAAAGGTTGCAAAAGAATGTGCCTAATTGCTTAAAGAAAAGATGGACAATAAGCTGGTGGCTACTTTCCCCTTGGTATTAAGACACAACCCCTGCTAAGACCAACAAGCTGAGCTAGAGCAAATACATCTGCCAGAAGCTAAACCTAAGAATATCTTTTTAGGATAGGTAAGGGAAGTTCACCCAAGCACTGGAGCAAATCTGTTTTCTACTCAACCGATTCAAATGAAAATGAGACCCTTCCCTTCTGGAACAGTGGACTTACCTGTTGTACTCAGATAAAGCCTGAGCAATCACAAGCCCCATTCCCTAGAAAGAAAAAAGATAGCACAGATGAAATAAGGGGCTGGTGGCAACGCCAGGCCAGGAAAAACACTAATTACAGCACTACAGTCCAGATTTTCCTGATCTAACTATCTTAATGTCACTTTAATAGAGTAACAAGGGGGGGGGTGAAACGGACCAGCCCAGATCACTGACAATTTCACTGGGATCATTTTTACCTCAAAAGAGAAGACTAAGTTAGAATCTTCAAACAAAAAGCTCCCATATGTCTCTAAAACAGTCACAATAAGAGTGACAATGAGTGTCACACTAAATAAAGGTACAAAGAGACAAACCACTCTTTCAGGCCACAGGAAAACAGGAGGATAACAGGAAGAAGCATCCAATAAATATGAAAGTGACTTATCAACTTCCCCTTTAGAACCTGCTAAACATGACACAAAGATCAATTTAGGCCACGAGGATGAATCGTGTATGCTTTTTTTTCATAAGTGAAATTAGAAAAATGAAGAGGGCAAGATGCCAGACACCTGGCCATCTTCTTCCTCCCTTAGTCAGAGATCAGATATTATTTCCCAAACTTTCAAGGACGTATGTAGCAGGTATACAGATCATCTTCCATCTTCCAGCTTCACCAAGTCAGGCTGTAAATGCCATCTGGCTAGTTCTACAAGAAGGGATCTCCCACCGGTTAGTCATACAAGCCTTGCTTTGTTTTTTTTGTTTTTGTTTTAATTTCAGCTTTATTGAGGTATAACTGACATACAAAATTGTAAGATATTTTAAGTGTACATCATGCTGATTTGATATATCATCTAAGCCTTCTTATTCTTGGGAATGTAACTTATTAACTCTAGAAGCATCAACCTCAGCACACTATAACATGAAATATAACCAACCAATAAAGCCAACAAATGTTCCCTCAAACCTTCCTTCCATGACAAGAAGATAAAATACAATAAGACAGTCACACTGATGCTCTAAAATGAAATACCGATTCCCTCTTTATAGCCAGATGAAATTAACACAACAGCTTACTCTGTTCTAAATATCCACTGCAAGTAAGGCCACCAAAAGCAAGTAATTAAAACAATACACAAGGATCCATATACTCACATTGAGCGTAGCCTCATCATCCACAATAGACAACTTCACAATATAAGGATTCACAGACTGTTAAAGAAGAGACTCAAGGTGAGTGTGACTTAGTTAAGAACCCATTAGTTATTTAACAAAGTGTTAACAAAAATGCTTCTATAAGGCCCTTTCTCTGTAGCGATGCTCCTAATACCCAGATCCAACCCATCCTGCCAGCTAGCTCCTAATACCCAGATCCAACCCATCCTGCCAGCTAACTCCATTTCCAGCAAATCTCTCAGTGTGCACAGGCAATCACCAAACACACACACACACACACACTTTTCTCCTTGCAACACACACACACACACACACACACACACACACACACACACACACACA